>NC_092875.1:393181331-393481643 GCF_028372415.1 Notamacropus eugenii
AGGAAAACAGGTGGCCTTTCAGCTTATACAGTTGGGATCTATCAAGCTTGCTATCAAGGTCATCATGGATCTTTGCTCTTCCTGCCTAGACATGCCATAGGGATACACAGTCTACATTCAGGGCACTACAGAGAGTTGGATGGGGTAGGCAGAAGAAGATCTAAGACCCAACACAATTTCTGATCAGAGCTAAGAGATATCAGAAGCAAAACTTTTGGCAAACCAGTCATCAGTGTTAGCTGCCAGTCTAATCCAATCCAAGTCAATCAATATTTCTTAAAAACCTACTAAGTGCCATGTATTTTGCTAAGTGCTAAAGATACAATGAATATAAAGAACCTGCTGTCAAGGAGTTTTACAATCTAATATGGGGTAAAGGGGGTAGAGATAATACACTAAAGAAATGGGTGGATGAGAAGAATTTGTTCCAGTGGCCATGAAGGGAGCTGAAGAAGGCATTGTAGGGTGCTTAGAGTGGTCTGTATTGCCACTGGACTTTGATGACTCAGGAAGACAGGGTGAAGCTAATGATTTTGTATAAATCTGATTCACTTAAATCCAATTCATGAACAAGTCAAGATATCACTCCACTATGTCACTGATCCTCTTCATAAATGAAGGATGAAAAAACAACAAAGGAGGCAGGAAAATGAGCAGTAGGAGAGACTCAGGGCACCTGGCATGGGGGCATCTTGTCCTTTGGATTAGAAACTAGGCAGGGCAGCAGATCCAAAGTGGAGTAAGCTCATTCTGTGCTCTATAAAGGAAAGCATTGGGAGGCAATCTAGTATCTATTTTACCAGAGTGGAGAGAGGCAAGGGGAGTGAGTATATGGTTATCATCAAAATAGAGGTTCCTCAAAAGCCCTGAGCAAATATCCAAAAATTTCTATAGATAGAGTTGAACTATCTTTCAGAACGAGTTCATGTATGTATCAAGATCTAGATACTAGATATCCAGGTCTAGCTAGCTATCTTTCTAGCTACCTATACATGTAAAACATACATATGTATGTTCAAATGCTTATTAAATAGCTGTGTATCTAGTTTTCTATGTTGCACAGCTATGTATCTATGTCTATGTAGCCATGTATCCATAACCACAAGCAACTATACACATATATCTTGATATACAGAGAGATGAAGTGTTAGATATTCATATAAATTTTTAAAAGTATTTGCTCATACAGAAAATTTAATATCAATAGCTCCGAACCCACAACCCACAGAACGGCTAGAGGGGACCAACTCACGGTGAATTCTGCACCCAGAGGCCACGGAATATTGGAGCAAGGGAGATTTCTGTTCCGGAGAGACCTGCAAACCTCTCGCGGGGGGTCCTTCACACTGCGGACTGGGCACTGGGACTGGGAGCAGAGGGCAGCCCTGCAGTGGCCGCGACACCGTGAGGAAAAGATCCAAGCGGGCTACGGGGACAGGATCTCCAGCGGCGGCACAAGCCCCTCCACCCACAGGTGACAGGGTTTGGTGAGAGAGTCTCTTTGGCTGGTCAAGAGGGGAGTGGGGTGCCCTCATGGCTCGGCCCCCCCGGGAGATAGAAGCTGAGAGGCGGCTGCAGACAGGGGCTCCCCAAGCGGGCGGGAGCCTGGATCCATTGTGGAAGGTCTGTACATAAACCCCCTGAGGGAACTGAGCCTGACAGGTGGCCCTGCCCCAACCTGACCACCTGAACTTAATTCTCACACTGAATAGCAGCCCTGCCCCCGCCAAAAATCCTAAGGTGGGAAGCAGCATTTGAATCTCAGTCCCCAAACGCTGGCTGGGAGGACCAGGAGGCGAGGTGGGTGTGAGGAGAATATTCAGAGGTCAAGTCACTGGCTGGGGAGAATGCCCAGAAAAGGGAAAAGAAATAAAACTATTGAAGGCTACTTTCTTGGAGAACAGACATTTCCTCCCTTCCTTTCTGATAAGGAAGAACAATGCTTACCATCAGGCAAAGACACAGAAATCAAGGATTCTGTGTCCCAGCCCACCCAATGGGCTCAGGCCATGGAAGAGCTCAAAAAGAATTTTGAAAATCAAGTTAGAGAGGTGGAGGAAAAACTGGGAAGAGAAATGAGAGGGATGAAAGAGAAGCATGAAAAGCAGATCAGCTCCCTGCTAAAGGAGAACCAAAAAAATGTTGAAGAAATTAACACCTTGAAAACTAGCCTAACTCAAGTGGCAAAAGAGGTTCAAAAAGCCAATGAGGAGAAGAATGCTTTCAAAAGCAGAATTAGCCAAATGGAAAAGGAGATTCAAAAGCTCACTGAAGAAAACAGTTCTTTCAAAACTAGAATGGCACAGATGGACGCTAAGGACTTTGTGAGAAAGACAGATATCACAGAACATAGCGAGAAGATTGGAAAAATGGAAGATAATGTGAAATATCTTATTGGAAAAACAACTGACTTGGAAAATAGATTCAGGAGAGACAATGTAAAAATTCTGGGACTACCTGAAAACCATGATCAAAAGAAGAGCCTAGACATCATCTTCCATGAAATTATCAAGGAAAACTGCCCTGAGATTCTAGAACCAGAAGGCAAAATAAATATTCAAGGAATCCACAGAACACCGCATGAAAGAGATCCAAAAAGAGAAACTCCTAGGAACATTGTGGCCAAATTCCAGAATTCCCAGGTGAAAGAGAAAATATTGCAAGCGGCTAGAAAGAAACAATTCAAATATTGTGGAAATACTATCAGGATAACACAAGATCTAGCACCCTCTACATTAAGGGATCGAAGGGAATGGAATAGGATATTCCAGAAGTCAAAGGAACTAGGACTAAAACCAAGAATCACCTACCCAGAAAAACTGAGTATAATACTTCAGGAGAAAAAAATGGTCTTTCAATGAAATAGAGGATTTTCAAATTTTCTTGATGAAAAGACCAGAGCTGAAAAGAAAATTTGACTTTCAAACACAAGAATGAAGAGAACCATGAAAAGGTGAACAGCAAAGAGAAGTCATAAGGGACTTACTAAAGTTGAACTGTTTACATTCCTACATGGAAAGACAATATTTGTAACTCTTGAAACATTTCAGTATCTGGGTACTGGGTGGGAGTACACACACACACATGCACACACGCACACATACATAGAGACAGAGTGCACAGAGTGAATTGAAGAGGAGGGGATCATATCTTAAAAAAAAATGAAATCAAGCAGTGAGAGAGAAATATTGGGAGGAGAAAGGGAGAAATTGAATGGGGCAAATTATTTCTCATAAAAGAGGCAAGCAAAAGACTTATTAGTGGAGGGGTAAAGAGGGGAGGCAAGAGAAAAACATGAGGTCTACTCTCATCACATTCCACTAAAGGAAAGAATAAAATTCACACTCATTTTGATAGGAAAACCTATCTCACAATACAGGAGAGTGGGGGACAAGGGCACAAGCAGGGTGGGGGGGGAGGATAGAGGGGAGGGCATGGGGAGGAGAATGCAATCCGAGGTCGACACTCATGGGGAGGGAAAGGATCATAAGAGAATAGAAGTAATGGGGGACAGGATAGGATGGAGGGAAATATAGTTCGTCCTATACAACACAACCAGTATGGAAATCATTTGCAAAACTACACAGATTTGACCTATATTGAATTGCTTGTCTTCCAAAGGGAAGGGGTGGAGAGGGAGGGAGCTAAAGACGTTGGAACTCAAAGTGTTAGGATCAACTGTTATGTTCTTTCCACTAGGAAATAAGAAATACAGGTTAAGGGGTAAAGAAAGCTATCTGGCCCTACAGGACAAAAGAGAAGACGGAGACAAGGGCAGAGAGGGAGGATAGAAGAGAGAACAGATTGGTCACAGGGACAATTAGAATGCTTGGGTTTGGGGGGGGGGAGGGGATAAAAGGGGAGAAAATTTGTAACCCAAAATTTTGTGAAAATAAATGTTAAAAGTTAAATAAAAAAAAAAGAAAGAAAATTTAATATCCATTTTTGTAAATGAGTTTGTATTCCAGTCAACTTTTCCAGTGGAAACATGTTTGTTTTTTTCTGTTGTTAACTGATAAAAACAGGTCTTATTCTTTGGTGGTCTAAAGACCACTAGGCTGAGGCAAAGGAGTAATCAAAACTATTTGTCTCACCTCTGCTGCTTTCTACATCAATGCTAAATAACTTTTTTTAAGTTTTCTTGCCCACTTTTGCAGACACATACCTTGCAGAGGACAGGTTGGGAAGACTCACATACAAAGAACATGACTTTATCGGTTACGTTGATCATAGAAGCACACAAAGTCAGTTCATACCATCCACGAAAACAGCATATCCCATGACTACTGTCTACAACATGGCTTCTCTACCGGCTGTATCCAATCTATTTCTACACTGCATTGTCACTTGTCAAAAATAAGCTTGTTCCCCACTTCCCTCTGTTTTCTCACTAAAAAGGAGAGGCACTGATAAGCTGAGCTCAATTTGTTCTGGCAGTTATTGGAAAGCTCCTATTGGGAGGGAGGGAGGCCACTGCTCACTGGGGAAGAATGACATGCAGCCCTCCAGGGGCCAAACAAAAGGGGTTCCTGCCTTTCTCCAAGTTTATTCAAGCATGGACAGACATATTGGTGGAGGTACCAGCCCATTCACATCTTAATGGGAAAAAAGAGAGACAAGAGCAGGGGAAAGGGGAAGAGCAGGTTGAAAGACTATCAAGTGACTACAGAGATGGAAGGAATAAAAACCTAAATGTGAACCTGGGGAAGAGAAGGGAAGGCAAAGGATTCCTACAACTTACTCTGTGGGAGATTACCATTATGATCATAATAAGAATACTTTCCATTTTTAAAAAGGTTTACAGTTTTCAAAGCCATTCTACATACATTACCTCATGAGTTTTACTACAATTCAGCAAATTATGCCCTTATTATGGCACAAAGGTTGCTTTGAGATAAGTCTGCAACGTGTGAAATGGAAGGAACTTGTAATTCTGTGGTTGAAGTATAGTCTTCCTCTTCCTCTAACCCTCATCTCCCTCCCTATCTCCTTCAGCCAAGCAATGCTCTGCATTAATTCAACCCAAATGAAATGGTAAGGATGAAATACCATTGAGATGCATTCAGAAGTGTAATTCTCTTGAAACAAGTGTGTAACTTTATTAAAAAACCAAGGTGCTAGTCAAAAGGTGAAAGAAATATATTACATTATTATGAAAAAAGAAGTTGAGAAAAAGCTGAAGTAGCAATTCTTTTAAAATTGACATGTGAAGGCTTTTATAACACAGTGAAAAGGGTCGCTTATCCTTTATATTTTTCCTTACTCTTTGTTATGAACAGAGGGATAAAATGTTTATAGATAAGGTCATTGTAAATTCTATGCCATGGTACATGTGCCTGCCTGAGCCTGAATATCCTCATCGTCCCTCCTTTTAACTACACAATAATGTTAATTGTTCTAGCAATTGGAAAAATCCCTTCTAGGGTAAAGACAGTTGACAAGGAGAGGAGCACTGTCAAAATCAGGTCCATGATATGCCAGGAACAAATTCTTGGAGTAAGAATTTATGATTCCAAAGGAAAAGCAATAGATTGAAGAGGAGGGGGGGTGGGATAAAGTTAATTTTAAAATCTGCTATTAGTAGACACTCTTTAATCATAATAGAACCCAGATTTTTCAAAATAAAAGCACTAATAACTACATTTTCCACATTAATGAAAGTGGTGAGTGTAATGGGTGAATCATTAGAGAATGATCCCCTTGGCCCTGTGTTGTTCCTGAGAGAAGCTAACGGTAGAAGTTTAAGAAGTAAAATATACTATCAAACTGCTGGGGAAAGTGAACCACAGTCCCCAAGGAAATCACTTCTTACAGCAATTAGAAGTTCATTTGTTGCAGTATTAACTGCCTCCGGCAAACTCAACAAACCAGGTCCTGACTGCTGGTAATGACAGATTTCTTAGGGAGTATTACTTAATTAACAATAATTTGAAAGGGCAGCTCAGCTGAGATACTACATTCACTTACTAGAAGCACGAGCAGTAGTAAATGAAAAAGGACGTGCAATCTGTTAGCTTTCCCCTTGTCTTCTGTTTCTGAAATATCATGCAGCTGCTAAGTATTTGCCATGAGATATTTTCAGCTATCCATAATGCCAGCATGTTCAAGGAAGTTTAGTTCTCACTAGGTATTCTGGGCATAAATTGTCCAATGCACAAGGCCATGTGAGGTCCCCTGAAGTCTGATTTTGTTAAGATACCCTCCGGGATCTCAAATACTCAGAGACATTGTTCCTTATTTTCTCCCTCTTCTCTTGAACTGGGCAGGGGAGGGAGGTGGAGGGCATCTGCTACCCCCTCTCCATAATCTATGTCTCCACCCTCCCCATCCCCCCACTCATGCATCATTTGTGCCTAATCATCTCAACATAATTGTCTCCTGTTATTTTCTCTGCCTTCCCAAGAAGCTTTATGTTGCATCAGCATCTTCTTCGTAGCTAGCTACATATACCTTCTCCCTGGGTCAGTGGACTCTTTCAGACCCCTGGGCTCTGACAGACAGAGGGCAAGGAAAGCCTTTGCCTCCAGGAGTCCTTGATTGAGTTGTAATGCTGTCCATTCCCCTCAAAGTCACAAGACTGAAATGCACACTTGTGAGTCTTTTTTTTTTTTGTCTTCCTAGGAGCTGATTTTCTTCTCTTTTCTTTTTTTTAAAGGGATTGTGAAGCCAGGAATACCTCACTTAAATTGTTGCTGAAATAAGGCAGCAGCTGTCAGAATGAACTGAACTCTTGAAATAAAGTTCAGGGGAAAGCAAAAGTAGCATTATCTCTGGAAAAAGGGAAAAGGTAAGTTTTAAACAAAATTTTCATTTGATTTTCCACAATTCACTTCTTCATGGGATGTTTAAGGTAAGTTAACGTCACAGAACAGATTGTAATTTTGTGCTCAGGAAAATGAATGTCATTTGGCTCCTGGGGGATGTGAACAAAGCTATCTGAGAAAGTTATCTTAAATTATTATTAGGCAGCTGTTAACTGTAATCACCAGTGTCCCTTAAAACTCCTGCCAAGGGAAAATCTTTATCTAGACTTGATTTGTGATAAACTTGGTAATTGAAAAGTCAATTTGGAACACAGTTATTAAGCAAAACAAATTTCTGTTCATGAGATTTTGAAAAGACAATCCACAAGTTTCACCTGCTGAGCTCTCTGGTTACATTTGGAAGGAAACGTAGATGGTGCTTGTATAGAGCCCTACTGGCTTCCACAGTAGATTAAGATTGATTGCCGGAGCACGAGAGTTTTCTCCTTGCTTCTTTTAAATTCAAAGTACTTCTTACTCAAATAATATCAAAGGCTTCTGATTGAACACATCTCCCTGCAGGATTTTATCACAGGGCCTGCTTTATTATGTACAATAGAATCAGATTGATATAATATGGCATCTGTGGCTGAACATCTTGTTTCGAAACAACTTGTGGAAATAATTTTTATCTTTCTCTTGAAGCCTAATGTGATGTTATTAGACAATCTCATCGTCGGAATACTGGCTATTAGGACTGGAATCAGTTTGATTTATCATGCTACATATTGAATTAACAACTCTTTCATTTTAGCCTTCACTTAGTATTACTACTTTGAAGAGAAACACTTAGAAAATTTACCATAGTATAGATGAGACGTGTAAATTTGTCCCTATTCAGATGTTCACGGCCCTTTTAGCTCAGAAGTAGAAAACCTTTGAGACAGGGGAGAGGCAACACAGTGAGGCAGGCTTTTCTGTTGATTTGTTTTTCGGAAATTAGTCTTTTCTACTTAATAAATATCAATTCATCTACAAAACAAAGAATTTGGACTAGACAGCCTCAAAGGTCCTTTCCAGATCTAATTCTATAATCCTATGGTCTCATTAAAAATTCTTAAGAAAATGACAATCAATTACATTGTGTTGAGTATTGATTGAATTTCCATATTTAAGAGTCCTAAATCAATTCAGTGATATGGAGAAGAATGACGATGCATACCAATCTAATGCAGCGAGCTCCAGTAGGTACTCAAAAACCACATAATGACCCTATGAAAGAATTCACACTGGACAGGAAAGAAAGATCCTACTTGATATGATAGTAGAGGCTGGAAGTACTCTGATTGGCAGGTAGCAATTTCCCCAAACAAGTTTAGCACAAAATACTTTGCCGGTAGTGTCATCAGCTCATTAATGAAATCAATCAGTTGTCCATGAAAAAGAAATACTAATTTTTTTTTCTTGTAGCTATTTTCCATTGAACTAGTATGGAGACAGCTAGTATAGTATTAAACTCAGTTTGATTACAAAAAGATTTTATTTTTAAAAGGATCAGTTAATTATTTTAACTAGAAAATTGTATTTTGAACCCTTGCTCCAAGTATAATTAATGAACCATTGGAACAAAGGATTTTTGTTTTTAATATTTTATAAGATAATAGGAAATTTGAAGAATAAAAGGAGAAATGTTGACACGTAATTTAGTCAGTCTCTTAAACTGTCTCCAAAAGATGAGACTTTTCCATTAATCCCTCACAGTAGACAAATATATAGATAAATTATAGGTAAATAAATGAATAAATAAAGTCATACATGCACATGTAAATAGGACAAAGGACAGAGACAGAGAGGGAAGATGTTCACAGAAGAAAATTCCCTGACTTTCATCATTTCCCAATTTTTAAGGTCTCAATGTCAGTGAAAACTTTCTTTGTTTCAATCTCAATCCCTTTTGTTGTTTGATTTTATGTGTCCTTTCAAATTTCTTCCATATTGCAGATGAAAACTAACTGGCTGTTTTTGTGTAGAAACAATTATTGACTTAAAGTCATAATGAAGTTGAAATTTGGCCTTTTTCCGTCTCTGGGCTTTAGAACACCACTGCCTTTAAACTTTCTTCCTCAGATATTTTCTGTTCTGGTCTTGAATGGCTTATGTAACTCTCTTCTGAACCCTCTCCAAGTTTTACATAGCTTCCTTAATATGTGGCTCCTAAAACAAGCCACAAAGGCCTGGTAAGGGCTTTGCCAATTCAAAGACAATAAAAACATTTCCTCGTGCCGCTTGCAGGCTATACCCACTTTACTTTTTCCCCCACTCCTGGTCCATACTTCCCTTTTTAAAATGAAATTGTAACACTACAATTATTATTTTTTGTGTATGATGACCCTCAAATCCTGCATTTCTACAGTTTGTTTTTCCTTCATAAGAAGATTCATCTTTATTCAACTTTATTTTGTCCTTAATCACTTCTTCAGTTAAGCAATCTCATTTTTCTGAGGTACTGGTCAAATACATCACTACCATATTCTCATTCATACTTCACTTGGCTATCATCTGTAGACTGAATGAACATGCTCTCTACCCATCACCTGATACCGATCAAAATCCTAAATTATAAAGTGCTAGAATGTGTCCATTGTTACTTCTTCTCAGATTGGAAGTAATCCACTGATAAGGGCTGTCTGATTAGACCTTTCCAGGAAGCTTCACACCCACTTGGTGTTTGGTATATAGTAGGCACCTGAAAATATTTATTGACAATTATTGATGATGGTCTAGATTGTAGCCTTTTTATGAGTATGTCAGATGGAACAGAATTCAAAACCCTTGTCAGATCATTCATGCTCACTTCCTCTGGACCTACAAGTATTGTCATAAAAAGAAATTAAATAAGACTAACAAGGGATTTACAAATTTTATTATTATTCTTCCTATATCTTTTCAGAAAGCAGTTTTGGTAGGTGCATAATTTCCAGCTAACTCTAGGGTGATTCTTTGCCTATCACTGGGTACCTTGTAAGTCTTACTCTAAAGTTGCCCTATAGGTGATGGAGAGGGAGAGGAAGAGGGAGAGGGGTGGATGGATGGATGGATGGATGGATGGATGGATGGATGGATAGATAAAGACTTTTATCACCTGGCTACACTACTTTAGGACTTCTCTAACTCCTCCAACTATGCCCCAGAAAGTTCATTGTTAGGACAACCTCATCATCCTGTAAGTTATCATCAGCCTTGGGGCGCCACCTCATGACTACCTACTGCCTCTCTAATTGGAGGGTGGAGCCATGAATTTCAAACCTCCATTTATGTAGAGAGCTCATCTCAAACATCTCATGTGGCTTCACTAATTTGGGACTTCTTTAACTGACCTCCACAAATCACCTTCCCCACCCCCTTCCCAGACTTTCTCTTTCCTCTCCCCTCTACTTTTCAGCTTCCTATTTTTGTTTTGTCTTACCACTTTAGAATGTAAGCTTCTTGAGGGAAGAGACTGTCTTCCCTTTTTTATATTTGTGTCCCCAGAGCCTAGCTGAGTGCCTGGTACATAGTAGTAGGTGCTTACTAAAATTTTATTTATTGGCTGATTACATAGACAGATGTATCCGAAGGAAGAAAGAGAACAGCTATTTATTAGGTACCTACTATGTGCCAGTCACTGTGCTAAGAACTTTATAAATATTATCTCATTTAATTCTCACAACAACCCTGAGAGGTAGGTGCTATGATTATTCTCATTTTACAACTGAAGAAATTGAGGGTAAGTGACTCATCCATGGTTACACAGTTCGTAAGTATCTGAAGCTAGATTTAAATTCAGGTTGTTCTGACTCCAGGTCCAATGCTGTACTCACTGTACTATCTATTTGTTTTAGGACCTAATATGTTCAAGGCACTATATTGAATGCTGGACAAGATACAAAGATAAACTATATAACATAGTCCCTGCTCTCAAGTAGTTTCTATTCAAAGGATTGAAGAAAATGGCATATCCACAAATAAGTATAATATAATTTAGGAAATAATGGGAGTCAGAGAAGAAAGTGTTCTAAGAAAATATTTGAAGGCAAAGTATTTTTTCAGCCTTCCTGTTTTGTCTTCAGTTCTTTTCAGGTCCTTATATCAGGTTTCAATGTCAGTTCACCTCCCTTCTATGGCTTAAATGAGAGCCTCCTAACTATCAATGACTTGCCTTTAACTTAAAAGTAATAATCTTCCAAATATCCCCTGTGATTTGGATTTTAATCCTACTTCAGTTGCCAAATATTTATATGATTTCCTTATTTTAGCTTTAGTTTCCTTGATATAAAATAATTATATGTAAATTAGTTGAAGTATAATACCTTAAGGACAGATTATTTTTGTCTTTTTGCCCCCATTACAGTAGCAGAAGTAAAATAATGTAAGCAGGGGACTGGTCTGAATTGGACTGAGGTGTCTGAGATGAAGAGGTTAGGTCAGAGGGATTTAAAGAAATACAAACTATGGCTATGCACAAAAAATTTGTCAAAAGGTGGAATGGGATAGAATCAAGGTCCAGTGATTTAGATTGGTGCAAAGATGGGGGAAGTGGAATGGGAAAAACTCAGAATAGCTTGTTCCAAACAATATAAAACTGAAGATAACTAGTGCCTGTTTATTTTTTTAAAGAAGAAGAAAGGAAGGAAGGGAGGGAGGGAGAAAGGGAGGAAGGGCTTAAAGGAATTTGACAAAAAGAAAATAAATTTAACAAGCATACACATGGATGTTAATGGGATAAATTCACCCTTATAGTGGACTATGTGGGGTGGAAGAATGAATGAGAATGCAAAACCCAACAATTTACCATATGCAAAGTTAAAATGAGATATGAGAGTAAAATTTGTTATGCTACGGCTGAAGCCCCCCCCCAAAAAAAAAGAATGAGAGGCAATTTTAATCTCAGAAAAGGCAACTTTAAAATTGATATGTTCAAGGGGACAAAGAGAAAAAACTATGTTATGCTTAAAGGTATTATGCATAATAAAGCAACACCAATATTAAATGTGTATTCACCAAATGACATAATACCTAAGTACTTAGCAGGAAAGCAAAGAAAACAAAAAGACTTGGTTAGTAAGTCTATAATTGTAATTTATTTTAATCTATAATTGTAGTTCACTTTAATGTGCCCCTTTCAGATTTGAGCAAAACTAACAGAAAGATAAGAATGAAATTAAGCATCTGAACATAATGTTAAGAAAACTTGAAGACAGATCTTTGACTCATATTTAATGGAAAACAAGGGAAAATACTTATTCTCAGCATCTTACATTACTTTTATAAAAGTTGTCATCAGATAGGACATGCTCAAATACTTAAATGGATCTGTGAACTTCCTGATAAGGATATATATCTCAGTGACAGATTTGAACTCATCCATGTCTGCCCATCCTAGGCAATTCTTATGCAAACACTGCCACAAATTTACCACTGGGGGTGGTCTCCTCCTCTTACTCCTCCTTCTCCCTCTCCCTCTCCCTCTCCCTCTCCCTCTCCCTCTCCCTCTCCCTCTCCCTCTCCCTCTCCCTCTCCCTCTCCCTCTCCTTCTCCTTCTCCTCCTCCGTCCCTCTCTCTCTCTCTCTCCCTTTCTCTCTCTCTCTCCCCCCCTCTCTCTCTCCCTCCCTCCCTCCCTCTCTCTCTCTCTCTCTCCCTTTCTCTCTCTCTCCCTCTCTTCCTCTCTCCCTCTCTCCCTCTCTCTCTCTCCCCCTCAGTCCTAAGGGTATTAGTAGTTATTGTAGCCCACAGTTATACCTCCCTTCCACCTTCTAACCAGATAATTGCTTTAGCTTAAAATCATTGATGCCATGCTTTTCTCAACTTTTATATCATAATACTTGCAAACTTCATTGTTTATAATTGTTATACCATGCTAACTCTTCCTATGTATAGCTAGATGAAGCAATGAATGCTCAAATGGAATAAGAAAAACATGCGTTCAAATCTTGCTTCACACACTTACTAGCTTTGTGTCCCTGGCCAAGTCATTTAACCTTTATTTGTCTCAGTTACATCATCTATAAAATGTAGTAAATAATAGCAACTGCCTCCCAGGAATGTTGTAGAGATCAAATGAGATAACATTTATAGAGCATTTTGCAAATCCTAAAGTGCTATACAAATGCCAGCTACAATAATTATTGTGTGTTTCTCTACTGCCTTTTGAGTGACTCTTAATTTCATTTCTTCTGACACTATAACGTCCTATGACATACAACCATATGACACTAGAAGATCATTGGTATTTTTAAAATGAGACTTTATTTCAGAAGTGAAAGTGGTGTCATTTATAGAACTTTGTGATTTTTTCATAGACAATACATCTTATTCCCCTCCTGCCACTCAATTCTAAGTGCAACTTTCTGTTTTTTTAAATGTGTGTGTTTGTTTGTGAGTGTGTAAGTGGATAGAATACTGGATTTGTAAGTCTTGAATTTAAATCCTCCCTTAGATGCTTATAAGATGTGTAATGCTGGCAACCTCCCAGGGACCAAGTTTTCTCATCTATAAATGAGGGTTTTAGACTCAGTCAGTGGCCTCTAATATCCCTTCAAAGACTAAATCTATGATCTTACAATTATATATACATATATATATTATACATAGTTAGATTCTGGGCTGTATATGTAGGATATGGACTCAACTGGATAGATTCTATAACTTGTGTGTCCAACTGGACGTGAATCTATATCTGGACAGTAGGCATGTTTAAATGCCATTGTTTTTCCTATATAGATAGTTACACATAGGGGATCACAAAAAAAATGACAACAATAAAAGGTTTCTGAATGCACAAGGACCAAAAATTAATTAAAAATCAAACACATAAAGAATCTGAGGTGTTTCTGGCAATGCTTGTCCATGTTGCATTGCACAGCTTCCTTGCAGTCTTGGTTCTGAACACAAAGCATGAGCACTTTGCACTGTGCATGTCCTCAAGTCATACAACACCAGTGAAGGCTGCTGAAACCCAAAAAGGAGTCAGAAGTGGAAAAAGTTTAAGAAACCCTGCTATAAGAGGCTCTGCAAACGTCATCTTCATAAGAAACACTAGGATTACTTCACTATAAAAAATTTCTCTATAACTTGAACTCTGAATTTGATCCCCTCCAATATAATGGCATATAGGACATTTTTAAAAAGCATAAATAAATGCAGAAAGCAAATATATTAAATGTATCTTTTAGACTATTAAGCAGTGAAAATCTTAGCTAAAAATATGAATGAAAGTTTCAGACTCAAATGGAGACCAATTAACACAAGGTTCAAATTTTTTAAAATCTCAGAAATAATTAAATATTTTATTAAAGGAAATGATACTGATGAGATAGCATGCCAACGTTTGTGGGGATGTAACTAAAACAAACCTTAGAAGAAAATTTAAATATCTGAACACTTATGTTAATAACAGAGAAAGAAGACAAATGAATTGAGTATACAATTAAATAAAGAAAATCTTAGAAAAATAATAATCTCCAAATACAAAAAATTTTGTAAATTAAATGAGATACAAAACTAAAAATAAAAACCTATTGAACTGTTAAACAAAGCAAAGAGACTTTTTAAAATAGTAATAAAAGCAATAAATCTTTAGCTAATTGAGCTCCCCAAAGAAGGGGGTGACAAAATAATAAAAATTTTAAAATTACAAAGGAAAAGTTAATAATCATTGACATTTGTATAGAACATTAAGGTTTGCAAAGAAATAAACACACATGCGCGCACATGGTAAGGCCTACAGCTTGGAAATATTCAACAAAGTAAGTTTTGTGCACTGCAAAAAAAAAAAAAATTTTTCCTTTTTATATCAGTCTTTTTTAGTAGATAATCTTTTCCCCCTATAGAAATGAACCATCTGCTGTATCAAAGAAAAATAGTGACCATGTTTGACAATGTGTACAATATTCTGCCCTTGAAATCTGCTCCTCTTTTTTCCTGAAAGAGGGAAGCAAGTATTGTGATATACTTCCCAGGACCATTATTTTTTGTTTTTTAATTACTGAGAGTCTGGCTTCCCTTTAGTGACCATTTCACTTCCATTGTTGTAGCCTTTATACATTATTTTTCTGGTTCTGTTTATTTTACTGTACATCACTTCATACAAATATTCCTCCAAATTCCTCTTATTCTTCATTATTTAGCACACAATAATATTGCATTGCTTCCTTATATAACAGTTTGTTCAGTCATTCCCCAGTCTTTGGGTGCTAATTTTGTTTCCAAATCTTTGCTCTCACAAAATGTTCTACCATGAATATTTTGGTATATGTTAGTATAACTTTGCTTGTATTAGAATATCTTTCATATGTATTAGTATTTCTCTTTCTGTTTCATGAGAAAGATGATGAGATAACCTCAGCTAAGATGGTAGCTGTGTAAGTAAAGAAAAAGGGACAGATGAGAGAGATATCATGGAGGGATGATGGACAAGACTTTACAACTGAACATGTATATTTCAGGTAAGGAACTGGACAGTCAAGGATGACTCCAAAGTAATGAACCTAAATAATTGTAAAGATAGCAATATCCTCTCCTCAGATTTATTTTAAAACTTTGACATTTTTGTAATCTCCCAGACCTAAACTATAATGGATTCAGATCATCTACCCATTAGAATTAACCTTCCAAATCTATGACAAGTTGTTCCAGAAAATTAATCACTTCAGATTTAGACCATTTCCTACTCTCTAGACTCTCTAAGCATTACACTGAGTCCTGGGGTTCACCCAGAGTTTCAATTACCTTGGAAATATATAAATATATGTCTATATATTTGTACCTATATAGAGAGAGTGTTTATATATATATATATATATATATATGTGTGTGTGTGTGTGTGTGTTTATTTACATATATATACACACACATATGTGTGTATTCAGTTATGTATGATATAACATCAAATTTGGACACTTAGCTATACCCAGGATGGAAAAGAGGGAAGAGAACAGGTTGTATTACATTTGGGAAACTGAAAAGTGCTCTGAATTCAACTACATTTTAACATTGTTTTCACTGCATTGCATAAATTCTTCCCTTCATACTCCCTATGCATCAGTTCCTGCAAGTTTCTCTCAATGTCTCATTATTTTTTTGTCATTTCTTATGATGCCATAATCTTCCATATATCTCTTTTTCTCAGTAGATGGACAGAGGATTACATGTGTGTGATGTTAGATATATAATCAGACTTGTGAGAAATTTATCCCCAACACTTAGAATAGTGTCTGGCATATAATCACTTAATAAATGTTAATTAATTGACTGACTGACTGATTGACTGAATAGGCTACAGTGTATCACCAGCAAAGAATTTCAAAGATGAAGAGGTATAAAGGATGCTGTCAGAAAGTCATAGGACCAAGAAAGAAGTTGGGTTGCCCTGGTACAGAGAGCGTGGTATTGCTATCAAAAGCTATGGACAGCTTCTATTTTGATATCCATACAATGTCACAAGACTTAAAAGAAAGCCTCCAGCCCATTAGGTGCGCCCCATATGCAGGATTTATGGGAGAATATAGATGAGAGTTATATAAAATTAGAGGACATAAGTGGGTTGTGGACTCTGCCACAAAAAATGATGTCTATCAAAATAACTAGAATGTCAGCCTTTAAGAAGAAATTTACCCTCCATCCTTGGACCAATTAAGCTATTGTCTCATCTTTCTTCTAACAAACTTTTTGGAAGAATAGTATTCCTTCCCTGCCTCTACTTCCAGGCAATTCACTTCATTTCCTTGGAATCTGATTTCTCTCCCCATCACTCTACTGAAAATCCTTTCTCTAAGGTCGCTAAAGACTTCCTAATACCCAGTCTAATGGCACTTTCTTGGTAGGAATGCTCCTTAACTTCCCAGAAGAATTTAATATTAGTGATTCCCCTAACCTTGATATTCTCAAATAGAGCAGTTTTCAAAGTGTGATTTGAGAACCCTTAAGAACCCCTAATCCTTTCAAGGAGTAGAAACTATTTCTTTAATAATATCAAGATGATACATGACTTTAAAATTTTTTTCAACTACCTGTGTAAGAGTGGATTTTCCTCATATACCTTCACCAAAATTACATATCTCAATAGATTGAATGCCACACTTCTCCTTCTCTCTTATGTATTTAGGAAAATGCAATTTTTTCATAAAAATATGTTATTTTGTATTCATGTAATGGGTTTATTATTCTTTTCAAATGAGTTAATATTTTTGGATATTAACCTGTTTTAATTTCTAATATGCTAAATAGCTATAACCCATATAAGCAAAATCTATTTCAGATTCTTAGTAATTTTCAAAACAATAAAGGAGTCTTCAATAATTTTTCATAGTGTAAGGAAGTCTTGAGACCAAAAGAGTTTGAGAACTGCTGTTCTCCTTCTGGAATTTCTACCTCTGCAAACTTTTAGTTTCTTTCCTTGTTATCCCCTTTTATCCCTTGTTATCTTCCCTTTTTATCCCCCCTGTACTCTTACCACAGGTGTTCTCCAGGAGTTTGGCCTCACTCTTCTTTCTCACAACTCTCTTCTTTGGTGAACTTTTCTACTCCCTAAGCTTCAGTTATCACATCTGTTTAAATAACTGAAATATGTCTCCCCAGCCCCAACCTCTCTCTGGTGTCCCAGACCTACATTTCCAGTGGGATTTTCATTCAGGTATGAGTTAGACTCACATCACTGAAATCATATCTTTTGCTTGAATTGCCAGTAGGACATCCCAGTGCCAATATTAAAGAATTACACAGGTGAAAGAATCTCAAAAGTCATCAGGTCTAACTTACATCTGAAGCTGCATAGTATTTTCAGCAAGGAGAGTGCTTGGCCTGGAGTCAGGAAGACCTGAGTTCAAATTTGATCTCAGACACTAGCTCTGTGTCCCTGTGCAAGTAATTTAACCCTGTTGGCCCCAGTTCCCTCATCTATGAAATGATCTCAAGAAAGAAATAGCAAACCACTCTATTATCTTTGCCAAGAGAACTCCAGGTAGGGTCACAAAGAGTCAGACATGACTGAATTGACAGCAACAAGCCCACTGATGCATTTTTGTCACATATGATTCTTAATCATGAAGTCACATAAATTCTTCACATAGACTTCACTCATTGGGCCAAGGGGCCCTCCTTGAGATTTTTTAGCATGTTCTGAGGGGGTTTGGGGCATAACACTGTCTTCAGGCTGCCCATTAATTGTGCTTCACTTTTGCTACATTACCAGACCCCCTTCTTTTCTAATCATACATTTTCTGATGCTATCTTTTACACCATTTTTGGTGAGGAAGTCATCACTGGGAAGGTGCTATTGTCCATCTTTGCTCCCTAGGCATTTCCACATTACATGTTTGCTCACTAAGATTTTGATTGTGTAGAGTACGGTTTTCTATGATTTCTAGTCATATTGAACCTCTGTAATAGTACTGGTATGAGAAAGATGGGTTTTAGTATCAGGGAGCAACTTAGGATTGTTCAAAGCAACATCGAACTTCACGAGTGCAATATAGGCCACTTCTATTGAACTGTTGTCCAAGCTTATTATCTATATGTTATTCCTATCCAAGATAAGTAACGGCTACGCTAACAGAAAGGGCCACCTATCGAACTGCATAGACTACCCACTATGGATTGTTAGGACAACCACTCCTGAGCAGCCATGCAATCTATAGGATACTGCACTGATATAGTCAGTACAGTATCAGCCACAAATAGGGACTTCATTATCTATAGGGAATCTCCCCTCTATTTGGACTATATATCCTATATGACAGAGGCTATGACAAGTATGTGTATTTTATTTTATTTATTTATTTTATGACCTATATGGATCCTCCTGAAATCGAAGTATTGTCTAATAAATTAGGAAATTTAACAAATCTCGATAGATTTAAGAAATCTTTCAAAGAATCATGTATGCTTTTAAAATTCACATGGAAGATAATTTGTTGGAGAAGACCCTTAAAATTTCATTTTTTTCTGACATCAAAAGCCCATTCAGCATGGTCTGTGCCCACTATGGAGTTATTTACAATACTAGTGACTAAAAACTTTTCAGTAAGCAGGAAAGAGAAATCACAAGGGACTTACTAAAGTTGAACTCTTTACATTTCTACATGGAAAGATAATATTTGTAACTCTTGAAACTTTTCTCAGTATCTGGGTAGTTGGAGGTATTACACACACACACACACACACACACACACGGAAAGAGAGAGAGAGAGACAGAGAGCACAGGGTGAGTAGAATAGGAAGGGATCATATCTAAAAAAATAAAATTAAGGGGATAAGAGGAATATATTGGGAGGAGAAAGGGAGAAGTGAAATGGGGCAAACTACTTCTCATAAAAGAGGCAAGAAAAAGCTTTTTCAATGGAAGGGAAAAGAAGGGAGGTGAGAGGGAAAAAGTGAAGCTTACTCTCATTACATCTGGCTCAAGGAAGAAATAAAATGCACACTCAATTTGTTATGAAAACCTATCTTACACTACAGGAAAGTGGGGGGGAAAGGGGATAAGCAGGGTGGGGGGATGATGGAAGGGAGGGCAAATGGGAGGAGGGAGCAATTAGAAGTAAACACTCTTGGGGAGGAACAAGGTCAAAAGAGAGAATAGAAGAAATGAGGGGCTGGATAGGATGGAGGGAAATATAGTTAATCTTACACAACATGACTATTACAGAAGTCATTTGCAAAACTACATATATATAGCTTATATTGAATTGCTTGCCTTCTCAGTGGGAATGGGTGACGAGTGAGGAAGGAAGAGAAGTTAGAACTCAAAGTTTTAGGATGAAATGTTGAGAATTGTTTTTGCATACAACTGGGAAATAAGAAATACAGGTAATGGTATATAGAAATTTATCTTGCCCTACAGGACAAGAGAGAAGATGGGGATAAGGGAAGGAAGGGGTGTTAGAAGGGAGGGCAGATTGGTGGAAGGGGTTATCACAATACTTAGTGTCTTGGGGTGGGAGGAGAGGAGAGATGGGGAGAAAATTTGGAACTCAAAATTTTGTGGAAATTAATATTGAAAACTTAAAACAAATTTAAAAAACAAAAAAAAACTTTTCAGTCACAAGAATTTATAGGTTTAATCTTTTTTTCTTGACCATGAGACAAATAAACAGTATTTTAAAAGAAATTTATCATATTTATGTACTTCTAAATATCTTCATCCAGCTGCTGGATATTTCCACCTGGACATTTCATAGGCATCTCGAAATGAATGCATCCCAAATAGAATTTGTTGCCTTTCCCCAAATAAGCTATCATTCCTCCAAAATTCCTCATTTCTTTTCCCCATAAAAATTCTTCTAGTCATCCAGGTTTTCAATTTTGGCATCATGCCCCATAGCTCAGAATATCAGGTTAATTGCCACGTCTTATCAATTCTACCACAACAGCATCTCTCACATTTATCCTTTCTCTCTGCTCACACAGCCTATATACATACCATGACCTCCTTACTTATCACTTAAACTATTATATTAGCTTCCTAATTGGTCTCCCTGCTTCTACCCTCTCCTCTCATCAAACATTCCTCTACACAGTTGGCAAAAGAATATTCCTAAGCAGAGATCTAAAGATGTCTGTCTCTCTTTCTCTCTCTGTTTCTCTCTGTCTCTCTCTTCCTCTCTCCTCCTCTCTCCTCCCTCCCCCCTCTTTTTCTCCTCTCTTCCTGTTCTCTCCCATCTTCAATGGCTCCCTATTGCTTCTAGAATAAAATACAAAGTCCTCAATCTGACATTTAAAACCTCTGCAATCTGGTTCATATTTACTTTTCCAGCTGTATTTTACATTATTTACCTTGACTGTACTATTCATCGTTCCCTATGTATGACACTAAATCTCTCACTTCTTGGAATCCTTAAATATATTTATGGTTCAGCTCAGATGCCAACTCATTCTTGAAGTGTCTGATTGTCTCATAGGTTATCGCTAATCTGTTCTTGAAGTTACTTAGCATTATTTTGTTTATACTTTGTTTTTACTTATGTACATACACTTAGCCCAATGTATTTTTTCCAGTACAATATAAGGTTCTTGAGAGCAAGGACTGTTTAATATTCAGAATTCAGCACAGTGCCATCATATAGTAGGTGTTTGATTAATGTTTGTTGAATTGAATGTATATACTTGTTAATATTTTTTGCCCTTAGTTTCTAAATCAGTGAGGAAAATATTCTTCAAGAGATAATTAAATTGATTATTTTTTTTAATTATGAGAATTAGGCATCAGACTTATGAGGGAAGAAGAAAAGTGATTTTTTTTTAAATTTGTGGAGTTGCAGGATTTTTTCTCCTTTTCCTTAAGCAGATTAAGTCTTAATCAGAAAGCTTTTGACTTCTTTCAGTGCATTTCTCCTATAACAAAAAAGTCAGAAGCTAGAACATCGCTATTCCAAAGTTAAAGTGAGAATTGTGTTAAAGGAACACACTATCTTAGGTCTGATAAGCTAAAAGTCTGTGGCTTCATTTAAGTTCAAGACCAACTCTTACAGAATCAATCACAGGAAATACGTTTACAGGAGTCAGGGTACAAGGTTAGTTAGTCTGAAAGTAATACCACTTATACTCATGGAGCCTCAAGTACCACTGGGAGGAAAAGGAATTCACATATCTCAATTGCAAAGCCATTGTTTAAATGTTAGGTTAGAAAGGAGAGGTCTTTACATTTTTCTTTTTTTTTACTTAGGCATAAAAGTGCATATTTTTCCACTTTGAAGTCCAAAGTTGCGTTTATCAATTCTCTTCCCCATTGCTCCCAAGGCAGCTCCTCTTCTCAACTTCCCTGGCCTAGCACAGGGTAAGATTAAAGATCCAGGGCTAGAAGAATGACATCAGGCAAGTAGTTAATCTTCAAGTTATTTTTTTTTAAGACTTAAATTTGTTTATTTTTAATTTGCAACATTCATTTCCACGAGATTTTGAATTCCAAATTTTCTCGCCATCTTTCCCCACCCCAAGATGGCATGTTTTCTGATTACCCCTTCCCCTGTCTGCCCTTCCTTTTATCCTCCCCGCCTCCTTTTATCACCTTCCCTTTTACTTTTTTGAAAGGCAAGATAGATTTCTATACTCCATTGCCTATATATATTATTTCCCAGTTGCATGTAAAACTAATTTTTAACATTTGTTTTTTAAAACTTTAAGTTTCAAATTCTCTTCTTTCTTCCCTCCCCACCCAACCTCATTGAGAAGGCAAGAAATTCAATATAGGTTATACATGTGTAGCTATGCAAAACACCTCCATAATAGTCATGTTGTGAAAGACTAACTATATTTCCCTCCATCCTATTCCACCCCTCAATTATTCTATTTTCTCCTTTGACCCTGTCCCTTTTCTAAAGTGTTTGTTTCTGACTACCCTCTCCCCTGATTTGCCTTTCTTTTCATCATCCCCCTCTCTTAACCCCTTCCCCCCTACTTATCTGTAGGGTAATATACCCAATTGAGTATGTATATTATTCCCTCCTTAAGCCAAATCCAATGACAGTAAGGTTCACTCATTCCTTCTCATCTCTCCCCTTCCTCCCCTCTGTTGCAAAAACCATTATCTTGCCTCTTTTATGTGAGATAATTTACCCCATTCTATCATTCTCTTTCTCCTTCTCTCAATATATTCCTCTCTCACCCTTTAATTTTATTTTTTTAGATATCATCCCTTCACACTCAACACACCCTGTGACATCTGTTTGTCTGTCTGTTTGTCTGTCTGTCTGTCTATCTATCTATCTATCTATCTATCTATCTATCTATCTTTCTATCTATCTCCTCCTTACTGCATTCTGAAGCCCTGCCTAAGAGCTCTTCTGGACAGTCCTGGCTTTAGAGTGATTATCAACAGTAACTGTTGCTGTTTCTCTCCCAGCCTGATGTCTTTCTTTTTCTTGGCCTCATTAAAGGGGCCATGCCCTGGCTACTTTTTAAACAAGCCTACCTGAAGTTGAGTACCTGCAAAGACCTTGGCCTAAGGGGCCCAAGGTCTTCTAGTACATCCTGGATCATCTCAGTCATCCTGATGAATATCTGGTCACTGGATTCAGATGCCTCTGGAGGAGAAGAGAGGCTGGTGACCTGCACAACCCTCCCTCCCTCAAAACAAAGTCAAGTGCAAGTCATGTCATTATTTCTCTGATGGCATGGTCTTCTTCGGCAATGAAGGATGAACACAATCCTCCAACTATCCTAACACTGAGAAAGGACTCCTGAGTTACAAATATCTTTCCATGTAGGAATGTAAGCAGTTCAACTTTAATAAGTCCTTTATGACTTCTCTTTCCTATTTAACTTTTCATACTTCTCTTGATTCTTGTATTTGAAAGTCGAATTTTCTATTCAGCTCTGCTCTTTTTCATCAAGAATGCTTGAAAGTCCTCCATTTCATTGAATGACTGTTTTTCCCCTGGAGGATTATACTTGGTTTTGGTGGGTAAGTGATTCTTGGTTTTAATCCTAGTTCCTCTGACCTCTGGAATATAATATTCTAAGGCCTCTAATACCTTTATAGAAGCTGCTCGATCTTGTTTTATTCTAATTGTATTTCCACAGTACTCAAATTGTTTTTTTTCTGACTGTTTATAATATTTTCTCCTTGACTTGGGAACTCTGAAATTTGGCTACAATATTTCTAAGACTTTTCCTTTTAAGATCTCTTTCAGGAGGTGATATGTGGATTCTTTCCATTTCTATTTTACCCTCTGGTTCTAGAAGAATAAGGCAATTTTCCTTGATAATTTCTTGAAAGAAGATGTTTAGACTCTTTTTTTGATCTTGGATCAGGTAGTCCAATAATTTCTTAAAGTATCTCTCCTGGATCTATTTTCCAGGTCAGTGGTTTTTTCAATGAGATATTTTGTGTTGTCTTTTATTTTTTTTTTCATTCTTTTGGTTCTGTTTTATAATTTCTTGATTTCTCATAAAATCATTAGCTTCCGTTTGCTCCATTCTAATTTTGAAGGAATTATTTTCCTCAATGAGCTTTTGGACCTCGTTTTCCATTTGGCCAATTCCACTTTTTAAGGCATTCTTCTCATCTGCTTTTTTGACTTCTTTTGCCATTTGGGTGAGTATATTTTTAAGGTGTTATTTTCTTCAGTATTTTTGGGTCTCCTCTAGAAAGCTGTTGACTCTATTTTCATGATTTTCTTGCATCACTCTCATTTCCCTTCCAAATTTTTCCTCTGCTTCTCTTATTTGATTTTCAAAATCCTTTTTTGAGCTCCTCCATGGGGTGCAACCAATTCATTCATATTCCTCTTGGATGCTTTTGATGAAGGAGCTTTGACTATACTGTCATACTCTAGTTATATGCCCTGAACTTCCTTGTCACCAAAGTAAGAGTCTGTAGTCTGAATTCTTTTAATATGTTTACTCATTTTTCCCAACCAAACACTTGACTTTCTAACTCTTTGTCAAGAAAGAACTCTACTTCCAGTGAAGGTGGGGGTGGGGGCAGGGGTGACTGTACTGTCCCAGGCTTTAGGGATTTTGTATCAGCCACTCATTCCCCACCATCTGTGGGTACAGAGCTCCAGAAGCAACCTCTGCTACTACTATTCCTGCAACCACCAATACCATCCATACCACTCTGGGTCTGGGGCCAGACCTGATCAGACGTTAAACTCCTCTTTTACCCAGGTCTCAGAGTTTTCCCACTGACCTTTTTTGTATTTGCGGACTCAGAAGTCTGGAAACTGCCAACACTGCCAATGATTCAGTCCCCTGAGGCCTGCTCTGGCCCATTTGTGCCAATGCAGTCCATGCTTGACTGCACTCCTCTACCTGCCCAATGAGAAAGGTTCTTCCTGTCAACTTTCCAGGTTGTCTTGGTCTAGGGATTTGTTTTACTCTGTCATTTTGTGGGTTCCATAGCTCTAGAATTAGTTTAAAGTCATTATTTACAAGGATTTGGAGGTCTTTGGGAGAGAGCTCAGGAAAATCATTGCTTTTATTCCACCATCATGGCTCTGCCCCCCCAAATTTCATGTAATACATGTGCAATCTAAGGCTCAGAGATGTGCATTGACTTACCAAAGTCCTACAGAGTAAAGAGGAGGGGTAGAATTTGAATCCAAGTACTCTGACTCCACAGCACATAGCTTTCTTGCCCCATTGTATCAGCTTGTTCATTAAATGAATTTTCTATTTCTGGTCATCACATCATAAAATTCTCATTCACCCAAGCTTGAAATTTTGGAACCATCTTCAACACATTCCCCATATTCAATCAGTTGAGAGATTTTCTCTAATTTGCTGGTAAAAATGGCAAGTACCACTGTTCCCTCCTTTCCATTCCTACTTCCCATTAAAATCCTTATTGTCATTTCTTCTTAATACAGAATATTTCACTAAAAGTCTCTCTTCACTATTTGTTTCTACTTTTCATGTGACACTGATACAGTTTTATGTTATACTATTCCTTGATGTTTATTTTCTTGTCTGCCAGCATTTAAGCAGTGCCTAGAGGCCAAAAGCTATTACTTAATCATTTCCATTTCCCATAGCACCCAAGCACAGTGTCTTTCATATTGTATAGGTGCTCAATAAAAAGTTTTTGAATAAATCAGATTTGATCTTATTATTGATTTGTCTAAAAATTACTCATATGATAGTTATTTTTTTGAAACTGAAATAGGTACTATCAAAGTTCAGCAAGAAAGGGCTGTCCTTTAAGATATTAGAATAATAGCAGTTATATACCACTTGGAATTCTGAAAAAGACTTTACACACATTATCTTACCAAACTCTCAGAACAACCCTGTGAGGTAGGTGTTATAAGTACTATTAGCTCACCTTTTTTTTAAATAGACCTACACCTTCACCAATATTAGAAGTTCCCAGAGAGAAACATCCTCTTTTCATGCAGATTGGCACTCTCTGTGAAAGTTATAATTTTACCAAGTTTCCTGGGAGCGTGGAGAGTATGAGTGTTTTACCCAGGGTCTCATAGCCAATAGTTCACTTGAGGCAGGGCTAGAAACTAGGCTTTCCTGAATCTTTATTCACTCTACCACTGGTTCTCAAAATATTCCATGGTGCCAGAACCCTTCAGCTTAGACAAAACTTTGTCAGAATTATTGTAGTACAATCTCCTAAAATCATTATTTTTGATGCCTATTAGCAAACAATCTATGGTTCATTAAATAAATGCAAGAGTGTTTCAGGGTTCTTTGTGGCACAGTCTGAGAAACATTACTATAAACTGAGCCACACCTCCATTACTCTCGCACAGATTGAGGCTTAGAAAATTAATTTTCTTTTTACTGCAATCTCATAGCTAATGGGTTGAAAGTGGGATTAGAACCTACAATTTTAGGATCTCTGAATCATCTTTATGACATCCCATACCTGATAAAGAATGTCCTCTATAAGCAGCATTGGTCATCTTGCTTTTGTTTGAAGCTCTTCAGCGTAGGGAACCCAATCATCTCCAGAAGCATCCCATTCAACTGTGGAATAACTTCTCTTCCTTTTTTTAAGAACATCTATAGATATTTCTTGAGAGCTATCTTTATACTGAATACTGCAAACATGGCAAAATATTTGACTCTTTATCTTTCTTTTTTTAAATCACTTGTCTCTTTTGTTGTGAATTTAACAAAAACAAACTCCTCAGTATACAAATGAGACCAATTAATCAATAAGCATTTATGCAGTGCCTACTATTTGCTAGACATTGTGCTAGGTGCTAAAGAAAAAAGAGGAAAAAAATTAAATGGTTGCCATTTTCAAGGATTTAATATGCTTTTAAAAAGAGGCTTATTTAGGAAATTATGAACTTCAGCGATATACAGTTTGCTCTTTAAAGGTGTGTGTGTGTGTGTGTGTGTGTGTGTAAAATTTAACATAATAGTAACAAAACTCTATTTGTATCTCCTATACTTTTTTGTTTGGTTTCATACATGTCATCTTTGATCTATATTATTACCCTCTAACTTACTATCCCCTATTCGACCTAGTAGAAGCTTTCCTTTGTGATAAATACATATGATCTAACAAAACAATCAGCACACTGACCATGTCTGAAAATTCATATCTCATTCTGGGAATCACCTCCATAACAAGAGGCAGGAGTTGTTTCAACATCTGTCTTTTGAAGTCATTATTGTTTGTTGTTAAGGGTAATTCTAATTCTTTAAAGTTTTTCTTACTTTGAGTCTTTACCTGTTTCTCTACAACATTTAACCTTTCTTCCTAGTTTTGTCCTCTGGCATCCAACAAAACAAATCCTCCCTCCTACAGAGGATAATCCCACAAATATTCAGCTAATGATCATGTGCCATCATAAATCTTTTCCTCTTTAGATTAAATGTCCCAAGTTGCTTCAGATGATCCTCAGATGATATGGTCCCAAGGTCCTTCACCATACTGATTTCCCTTTCATCAATCAGTGTCCTTCCTAAAATGTGCTGCCCAGCTCCGTTCTAGGTGTCATCTGACTAGGACAAAAGGGATGGGGATTCTCACCCCCTCTCCTGACTCCAAGACTCATGCTCTTTCTACTTAACTTTTCTAAGTTCTCAGATAGCAGAGGTTAACTACAGCTTTTCTTTCATAATACTGTTATGGGAGAATTACATGAATGGTATATAAATACTAAATGAATGAGTTACTCCATTCCACTCCACTCCAAAAACTATTCCAGTAGTTTTTCAATCAGTTCTTATTAACTATAGTTCTCATTTTGGAGGAGTCTTGCCAAGGGTGAAATTGATATCAATAGATGAGTTTTTTCAAAAAAAACTTATTTTTAGCAACCTCTGTTCCTGCCACTCCAACACTTGGGGCAATTTTGTTTTTTCTTCTGTTTCATGGGTTGCTGTGGCCTTACCTTATAGCCAATTTGCTGCTCATTAGTCTCCCCACATTTAGCTAGTCTAGGACTTGGATGACAGATCCATCACTGTTACTGTATTTTCCAATGTGGAATCTTGCCAGAGTTTGCATTCTACTGGATAACAAGAAGGACAACCTGAATGCCATCCTGATACCCATGAAACATTAAAGCATCTAAAGGACCATGTTTAGTGCACTAGATCCTTTATGGGAGAGCATGAACATAGACTGAATAGAGTTAATTACATGAATGAGCTGAAGTCTATACCAAAGAAAGTAGTACTCACATCAATAAAATCAGAGATCCTCACAAAATCCTCAGGCAAATGCATATGTTACATAGAACACACAATTAATGGATAGAGGAGAAAGTCATCAGAAGGCAGAAATGGAAATTTTCATCTGCCTGCAGAAACAGTGTCTTTGGACAGTTCTGCAATTTCATTAGCTTGATTAAAAGTGAAAAGTGAAGAAAGGATAAAGTAGGTAAGAGGGGGAAAAAGTCCTGGCTTCTTCAGGATTAAATTAATGATCAGATAGTAAGTATGTATGAGAAAATAAGTAAGAATCTATTTGCCAGGTGTGGAGACTATAGAGAGATGAACTGTGACCATTTTGGACAGTGAAAGAATGATTACAAGGAGATTGGACAGCAAGAAGGATGGGTCAGGAACTTTAGATAAAAATGTCAAAAAAAAAATGGATAAGCTTTATTTATGATCATAGCTAGGCAGTTTCCAGCCACAGCGTCACGTTGAATGGTTTAGGGCACACAGAAGATTTTATCTCAGGACTCAGCAGATCCCCATAACTAGTTTCAACTTCCTAATAACTAATTTAATCCAAGCTCTACCATTCCTCATCATTTTCTTCATTCTCCATCCCCCACTCAATCTTACTGTATATTCTTTAATTTCTTACCAAATCACACTTTTTGTGTTCTCACAGCCCCACTTTTATTATTTCTCAAAAGTTATTTCCTTTCACCACAGGAGTTTTCTTAGTGGTTTGTTTAAAAAAAAAAAACAAATTGGAGGTGGGGACTGAATAGAAAGGAGCAGCAGGGAGGATCAGGGATACTAAAGCTCAGAATTGAGTGGAAGTTGGCAAAGAATTCAGGGGCAACAAGAAACAGTATTTTGGGTTTTTAACCATATTAGGGAAAAGGAAGACAGAACCACTGCTCTGAGTATATGGGACAATGATAACAGAAGATAGAGAGAAGGCAGAATCGCTCAACCGTTATTTTGCAACTGTTTTATCGGCCAAGGAAAAGAATCTTTGGACTGGAAAGGACAAAACAGAAATGGCTAATGTGGAATTGCTACCAAGGATAAATAGGGTGAGAGTAAGGGAATTTCTGGTCACTCTTGATAAGTCGATCAATTGGTTAGGTGACTACTATATGCCAAGCACTGTACAAAAATCTGGGGACATAAAGACAGAAATGAAACAGTCTCTGCCTAAAGGAGTTTGTATTCATTCCTTCAGGGGATACTATATGTATATGTGTATGTATATATGAAATAAATATTAGCATTGGGGAGGGATGTAACAAGAAGGTACTTATAGCTGGAGAGACTAGGAAATACTTTATGTAGAAAGTGGGATTTCATTTAAGCTGTGAAGGGAACTAGGGATTCTAAAAAATTGGAGGTAAAGAGGAAGGACATTCCCAGAATTGGGGACAGCCTGTACAAAGGCACCAAAATTTGAGATAGACTGCTGTGTAGTAAAGGTAGTGATCTATACTAAGGATGGAAATGTAGAGGGGAACCATGTTAAAGACTCCAAATGCCACACATAAGAATTTGTACTTGATCCTAAATATAATAAGAGACCATTAGAGCTTTTTGAATGGGAAAATGACATGGTCAGACCTGTTTATTGAGGAAATCATTTTTGTAACTATATAGCAGGTGGATTAGAGGGGGAGAGAGACTTAAGGCAGAGAGACAGAATAGGAAGCTATTGCAACAGTCTGGGCAGGAGGAGATGGGGGCCTAAACAAGGTTGTGCCTGTATAAGTTCAAGTCATCTGACCCATATGAACTATATTCTCAAGTAGAGGAAGGGGAAGGGAAAGGGTAGGAGTCTACCATGTGCTAGGCACTGTGCTAAGTGCTTTATAAATACTGTATCATTTGAATCAGGTATATAGAGAAGGGGAAGATATAACTACTTAGCCACTTTAACTAATCTTTGAAACACTATAGAAAATGAGAGATGTACCCAAGAGTGGAGAAAGCTACATTTCCAGAAAGGAAAAGAGTAGTCTTTAAACTATAGGGTGAAAACTGGACTTTGAGTCCTAGTAACATTCTAGAATATTTTATTAAAGGAATAACTGATGCTACCTAGGAAAGAACACAATGATCATGAAAGGCCAATGTTGCTTCATCAAGAATAAATCATGCCATTCTGAATTTAGTAATGAAAATAATAATAATAATAACTAGCACATGCAGGGCACCCACTCTGTGCCAAGGACTGTGCTAAGCATTTTTACAATTATTATCTCATTTGACAACCCCCGGAGTTAGGTGCCATTATTATTCTCATTTTATGGTTATCGTCGTGTTCGTCCTTCATTGTCGAAGAAGACCATGCCATCAGAGAAATGATGCCATGAGTTGCACTTGACTTTGTTTTGAGTGAAGGAGGGATGTTAAAGAAGCTTAGGCAAACAGAGATTAAGCTACTTGCCCAGGATCACATAGCCAGTAAGTACAGGAGGCTGGATCTGAATTGAGATCTTCCTGTCTCCAGGCTCAGTGCTCTTTACTCTGTGAATTTTGCAGTTCCTTGATTAATAGGTGAGGAAAGAGCTATAGATAATAATAGTATAGATGTTTTAGCAAACTACTCAAAGAAAATGCTTAAGTTTTTCTGTAGAAAGAATGGAAAGATGTAGATTAGACATTTAGATGAATTCAGAAGTGGCTTACCGTCCAGGCAAAGTTCAAGAAAACTTCTGAAAGATAGAAGTCTCTAATGTTGTCCCTGAATTATTTAACAATACATATGTTAATATATTATTTAATTATAATATAACACATTAAATAAATATGTATTACATTAATAATATAAATAACTGGTGAAAAGATAGATATTATACTTATTTTCAGCTGATACATATCTGAGAAGATTAGTTAACATACTACTTGACAGAGTTAGAATCCAAAATGTTCTTGGCAGGCTAGAACATTGGGCTAAATTAAATTGGATGAAATATAATGTTATACAGTGGATAGAAAGTCAGGAAAACCTGGGTTCAAGTCCTACCTGTGACATGTTCTGGCTTTGTGATACATATTTAGTGCTGCCAGGCAACTATCAAAGGTTATATGTTACAGAATAGGAACTGGTCTGCATTGGTCGAGTTTTCTCACTGAAAATTCTCAATGCCAGTGAAATCACAAGTAATCTCCTTTAAAAAATTAATAATCACAAGATGCTGGGGGTAAGATATGACTAGAAAGTAGTTTACCTTACAAAAAAAATCTGTTAGAATGCATGCCATCTGGGGGGGGGGGGTAGATGGGGAGAAAATTTGGAACTCCAAATCCTGTGGAAATGAATGCTGAAAACTAAAAATAAATAAATAAACAAACAAACAGGCAGGCAGACAGAGAAAGAAGGGAAGGAAGGAAGGAAGGAAGGAAGGAAGGAAGGAAGGAAGGAAGGAAGGAAGGAAGGAAGGAAGGGAGGGAGGGAGGGAGGGAGGGAGGGAGGGAGGGAGGGAGGGAGGAAAGAAAGAAAGAGAAAGGAGGGAGGGAGAGAGAGAAAGAAAAAAGAAAGAATGAAAGAAAGAATGAAAGAAAGGATGAAAGAAAGAAACAGAACGTAAGCCCCTTGAGGATAGGAATTTCTTGTCTGCTTTTATTTGCATCCCCAGCATTTAGCATGGCTTTTGGCAGATAGTTTGTTTTTGTTGTTATTGACTATGTTGACGATATAATGTTTTAAGTTTTGCAAAAAAAAAACAAAAAACAAAAAAAAAAACCTGTGAAAGGTTAATGGAATGCAAGCTAGGTATGAGTAAACACGGCAAAGTGTCAGACATGAGAACCAATGCCATCTCAGGCTGTGCTAACATCGCTCAGTAAATCAACACATTTATTAAGTGCTTACTGTAAGCCAGGCAGTGCTCTAGGTGCTCAGAATATAAATACCAAAAATAAAGCCAGAAGACGAACAGCATCCAGGAATAGCGTGATGAGAATCCAACTACGCTTTGCCCTGGGCAGACCATGCTTGTATTGTGTGTAGTTCTTGGAAGTACATATTACTTAGGACATTGCCAAACTTCCATAGGAAGTTAACCAGGATGAAAAGTCTTAAGGTCATGGTTGAAGGAGCTGGGAATCTGAAGCTAAGAGAAGAGAAGACCTGGAGCAAGGGTGCCAGGGCAAAGGGGAGAGAGAGACATGATAGTTGTTTTCAGATATTTGGGGGACTCTCCCATGGAAGAGGGGTGAAAGCTGTTTGGATCTACCTCAGTGGGCAGAAAAGAAGTAATAGACGTTACAAAGAGATAAATTTGAGTTAATTCAAGGAAAAAACTTCCTAACCATTAGGGCTATCAAGCCATGGAATGAAATGCCTCAAGAGATGGAAAAATTCTGTCTCACAAGAGATTTTGAAGCAAAATTGGACAACCACTTGGCAATATTATAGAAGAAATCCTTGTTTAGGTATGAACTGGATAAGCAGAACTCTAAGGTCCCTCCCAACTTTGAGATGTGCATGTTTCTATTACCACTTTCTCTTTCACTCACTCTATAAACTCAGGAGTTTATGACAGGCAGCTTAATTTACTCCACTTATATACAGCCCTGACTTGCAATTGCCTTAGGATTTCCCACTGTGTGAAGGGGAAGGTATTAGCAACAAAGCAAACAACCAGGATTAGCCTAAGTCAGGGTGATGGCCTGAAAGCAAATAACCGGAGTGAGACCAAGCAAGGGTGACCCGCTTTTCTAAGACAGCAATTCCACAAAACTCCTCTCTTCCTTTAACCTAGAAAACTGTAGCAACAACAACAAAAGCCAGGAGGAAACTAGCTGAGAGAATAGACTTAGAATCCAGAAACTGGGGTTCAAATTCAGTCTTTAAAGCTTAATAACTGTCCATCCTGTTGCAAATCACCCATTCTTTGAGTTTCTTATATATATAACAAGGAACTAATACCTACTCCATCTGTCTCTCATGATTATGGTGAGAATTAAAAGGAATAATGTGTTTGAATATGCTAGGGTAGCCACAATACATAACAGGATTACCAATAATAAGGCAAAAGGCAGCCAGGTGGTACAGTAGACAGAGTATAGGACCTGGAGTCAGGAAGATCTGAGTTCAAATTTGACCTGACCTACTTACTCTCTGTGTGACCCTGGGCAAGTCACTTAATCCTGTTTGCCTCAGTTTCCTCATATGTCAAATGAGCTGGAGAAGGAAACAGCAAATCACTCTAATATCTTTGCCAAGAAAACTTGAAAAATGGGGACACCAAGTCAGACACGACTGAAATGACTGAATGACAAAATTGTCATTTCTCTTGACATGGTGCCAGAACCTTTCCACAAGAGAAGTGGGGAAATCATCCCTACCTGGTACTTTTGATTTTCTGGTTTCAGCTAAGCACTGAAGAAACCAGAACACTTAATAAATACTGCTTTACTTTCTTCCTGATGACAACTGGCATTTGTAAAGTACTTTAAGGCTTGTAAAGTACTTCATGTGTTGTACTGTATGATCTGACCCTCAAAAAAGTAATTTGAGGTAAGTGTTATTATTACCCCCCATTTTACACATGAAAAAATTGAGGACAAGCCAAATTAAGTTACTTGCCCAGTGTCTCACAGTTAATAAGTATCTGGGGGAGAGATGTAAAGTCAGGTCTCTGGATGCCAAATCGAGGGCCTTTTATTTCTTCACTACACTAATTCTGCAACTTCTATTTGTCTGTTGGGAAAATTTAGAGCTTTTTTGGTGGAAGTCTTTTATAGTAAAAGCTTCCTTACAGAAATATCTGTTTAAGCATTGAACATCTCTGGATATGTGACAGTCTCATGAGCATTTCCCTCTGATGGACCTGATGCGATGGCCCCTGTCGTTCTCAGGGAATTCTTTACTCCATATTGAAGGACTCTGATTACTGAAGTCAAAGAAGTTTGCTTGTCTTTCCCCAGAGAGAAGGTTGATGGGTCTGTAGAAGTCACTTTGTGACAATGAAGTGTATTCTGATTTAATGTTGATGTACCATATGGTACGCTGTCATGTTTCATTCTATTATCCAAGATCTTAATAAAAAAAAAAAAACTGAGGGTTTTTTCCCTTAGTGCATTTTCAGGGCTCTTTCCATAACCAAAGGAAATACCATTATGAAAGTAGCTAACTCCTCAAAACAATCTAAAAAGAGGTAACTGCACTGTGCATTAGGCTAAGCCGAGTAGCAGAGTCACTTTGGCCACTTTGAGAGACTCCCAAAGGGGCTTTACACTTGGTTGCTGTGGGGTTATCTTTTGAGTTTCACAAAGTAGTGCTTCCATGATCCATGAAAGGCTAAGAAAAATGGGGAACAGAGGCAGGAAATCAAGGGGACAATATAAAAGCCTAGTCCATTTAAAAGAGAAAGCTATTCCCACCCACCTCCCTCCCTCCCCCAAAAAAATATTTTAAAATATCACAACAGATTCAGGGAGCAAAATAAAAAATGTTCTTAGAGCATGCTTTTCTTTCAACTTTAATTTCTTGCTACTGGGTTCATTAGCAAGTTGCTTTCTTTAGGCAAGATGGCTGAGGAAAATCTTTTTAAGGACTTGTTTTATATGGAAACCAATTTCCACTAATGCATTCCTTTCAGAGCATACATATGTATATGTATACACATATATACCTATGTGTATATGTATACTGTATATAGTATACATGCATAGATACACATATATGTGTATACGCATATACATGTGCATACATAAATATTTGTTATTTCTCTTTGGAAAAGCAGAAGCCGAGAAACTGTCTACAAACAGCCACTGTTCATTTTTTCTGGAGTTGTTTTTCTAAGTAGTGGGAATCATATAAGACATTGATTATTTATAACAACTGTAAGAGAGGTAATTGTTTCAGATAGGACTGTTTTTCTCTTCAATTACATAAAAACTGTTTTTAACAAGTGAAATTTATAATGCAACTATTTGCAGCCTGAATTTAACTTTCTAAAGAGTTATAGGTGATTGTTTTTCTTGTGTATTTAGCCTGCAGAGGAACTAGGCAGAGTCCTTCACTTAATTTTAAACTAGTGAGTTATTTAACACTGAAACAGTTCAGTGGTTTTGCCCTTAGGACTGTGTTCCCTTGGAGCTCAATAGGTAGGTTTTGTATGGGATGTGCAGACGAGGTAGACCACCAGTTTGCTCAATGGTCACACAGGCCTTCACATGTCCTAAAGAAACACAAAGTGTGAGTCTTTAATTGGCATAAATATATTCTGAAAAAATAGGGACAAATGTATTGACTTGCTGGGATCATACAAATGAATGGAGTTTTGCACTGGTGCTTTATTTATCAATTCTTCAATACAATTTTGTGTAAGAGTCTTTCCCAGGATGAAAAGTCTTTCTCTCTCTCTCTCTCTCTCTCTCTCTCTCTCTCTCTCTCTCTCTCTCTCTCTCACACACACACACACACACTCACACTCACTCACACATTTGCAAAGGAAACAGTCAGATATTAAACTGATCATAGAGGGCAAATAAATGCCTGGGAAGAGTTTCCACTTTGCACAAATGAAATGTATAAAGCTCCTGTATCTATTGTAAACTTTAGCCAAAAACGAATTTAATAGTTAGGTTTTTTACTACAAATTAACTTTCCCAGGGATGGGAAACCTGAAACCTTGAGGTCACATGTGGCCCTCTAGGTCCTCAAGTGAGGCCCTTTGACTGAATCCAAACTTTCTGGCCTTTGTTCTATGAAACTTAGATTCAGTCATACTTGAAGACCTGGAGGGCAACATTTGGCCCTAAAGATGCTGGTTCTCCACCCAGCAGTCTACACAGGACTCAGGTGGTTGAAAGAGCTTTTGGGAATTACCAAGGTAGTCTGTTGAAAAAACCCTAGGATTCATTACCAATTGGCAATTGTTACATGCATTTTCTGTAGGAATCTAAGAAATTACATACACACACCAACTATTTTGATATAGTTATAACATACCATATTGTGCCACCATTCTCATATATAACCAAGGTAATTTCTCCTCTTTCTACTTTGTGTAATTGTTCAAGTGCTAATAAGTGTTAGGTAATTATAATGATTTTTTTCCTATTTTCTTACATCACATTACAGTTTTCAGTTTGTTATTATAATAACAAGATGGCATGGTTTATTAGGAAGAACACTTGGAGACAGGAGAGAGCTGGATTCAAATTGTTCCTTTAATATCCATTAACCATACGATCATGATCAAGTCATTTACCTCTCTGGGTCTCCGTCTTTGCATCTGTAAGAATAAAAATAGATAGAACTGCTTTCACAGGATTGGTATAAGGTTCAAAGGGGCAGCTAGGTGGTGCATGGTTAGAGCACCAGTGCAGGAGTCAGGTGGACCTGAGTTCAAATCTCACCTCAGACACTTGACATTCACTAGATGTGTGACTTTGGGCAAGTCACTTAACCCCAACTGCCTCATCCTGGGTCATCTCCAGTCATCCTGAGGAATATCTGGTCACTGGATTCAGACGGCTCTGGAGAAGTGAGGCTGGTGACCTGCACAGCCCTCCCTCACTCAAAACAAAGTCAAGTGCAAGTCTTGTCAATATTTCTCTGATGGCATGGTCTTCTTCGCAATGAAGGAAGAACACACACAAGGCTCAAATGAGATAAAATTTGCACAAAATTCTGGAAAATGCTAAATGCTCTAAAATTATCAACAACAACTATTATTATAGTTAAAGGTCATTCACATATATTATTTCATTTGATGCTGCTTTTAATAACCTTGTAAGGTAGAAAGAGAAGGTTTATTCATTCATAGATATTAGGACTATACATTGAGAGTAAAAGGCGATCATCTCATTTTAGAGATGAGGAACTGAAAACTCATGGGCATTAAGCAATTTTTCTCAAGATCACATAGGTAATGTAAGAGGAAGAATTTCCAGTCCAAAGTTCCTTCTAGACCTAAGAAAATGTACATTCCATAAAGTTTTCTTTATGTCTTATTGGTAGCTATTGTTAAGGGGCAGGCAGGAGTTATTTTTTTCTCACATCCTTCCCTATATAATGCACCGTGCCTATAGACTGCCACCTCAGACCACCTGAAACAGCATAATTCTTTCTTTTAGAACTTCCAATTGAATGACTAAACAAGTTGTGGTATATAAACATAATGGAATATTATTGCCCTCTAAGAAAAAATGTATGTGATAAATACTGAGGAAAGCACATAGTAAGTCATATAAACTGATGTAGGGCAGTTAGGTAGTACAATGGATAGAGTGTTGGACCTGAAGTCAGGAGACTCATCTTCCCAAGTTCAAATCTGACCTCAGACATTTACTAACTGTTTGACACAAGGTAAGTCATTTAACACTGTATTCCTCAATTTCCTCATCCGTAAAATGAGCTGGAGAAAGAAATGACAAACCATACCAGTATCTTTGCCAAGGAAACATCAAATGAGGTCATGAAGAGTCAAACGTAACTGAAACTATTGAACAGCAAAAATTAACTGATGAAAGTGAGATAAGCAGAATCGGAAAAATTATATGTACAATTAGTACAGTAATACAAATGGAAAGAACAACCAAACAATGCAATTCAGTACTGTGAAATTAGCACCCAAAGAAGAGATATTAGAATGTAACTCCCTCCCTTTTGTACATACATTTGGCTGTAGAACACTACACATGATGGAAGACTTAATCGATGAATTGTTGAATAGCTTGCTTGGCTATGTTTTTTTTTCTTCTTTTCTTTTTTAGTCTTTTATTATAAAGAATGCCTTTCTAGGTGGTATGGGAGAGGGATATATCAGACCATATAGGTAATATAGAAACAAAACATAGAAATAATTTGTAACTCCTGCTTATTGTTGGAGTGAGAATTCCTTTTTCTGGAATGCTATCCCATCAACAGGAATAACAGCGACTCTGCTTGGGCTTCTTGATGTCCATAGGAACAAAAAGAGGGACCGTCCCCTCTTTCCTCTACTAATCTAGTCTATAACACCAGCATCCTTGTGTTTTGCATTGAGGTTTGTCATCCTGAAGAGTATACAGCTGGGTTATTCTCACTTCACTTTGTTTTCAGAGTTGTCACTTTCCAAATGATCCATCTCTCCCATTCTACTTCATTCATTCTCAACTCTTCATCATTCCTTCCTCCTTTCTTGGTAGTTGTCATTTGCTCATGCAGAAATATGAGATAAGTATTAAATGTCTTTTTAATCCTTGACAACTTTAACTGTGAGAATTTGATAGCCATTTCGGTGAAGCTTTTGAGGTTTGGGGACAGGAAGAAAGTTCATTTCAATGCATTTAATTCATACTTGTAAAAAGGGAACATTATTTAAATGCTAAATCCAAATACACATATCGAAGAGTCCATTTGTTTGTGACAGAGAGACAAAAACTCTTAGAAAGAACAGTGACATTAGAATCACAAGAATATTGAGGCTGTTCTGATAGGGTACCTCTAGTACCCTACCACCTCATTGAACCCATCCAAATCAAGGAAGAATGGATTGCTATGATCCCTAACGCAGAAGTGAGGTCACTGCTTGATCTGACTTCACAGCAACAAAAGAACCTCAAGGGATGAAAAAGCGTCCCCTGATGAAAATCCACATTCCTTTGCCTAAACAAGCCTTTCACACTTAAGCAGGAAAAATGTATTGGTTTGACTCTTTTAGCCAACCTAGAGTAGCATGTGACCACAAGTCCTTTAAAGCCTTTTGTGGGTGATATAATGATTAACTGACCGTTCAAATCCTAGAAATGTCACATTAGCAGGCCCTATCAGCTCCTGGGAAAAGAGGCAGCAGAGTGTGAAACTTAAATTCCACAATGGTCTGGAAAGAATGATTAAAGTCACAAGTGATTCACAACAGCTTATAAATGAAATCCAAGATTGTTAATGTTATCAATAATGGACAGGGTGTAGATACTGAAGAGTAGTAACTTATTTTTGTTTTTATTTTTCAATAAACCAAGAAAAGCTATTCTCCTAATGGAAATATTAGTAATCTGCCATAAACTTTGGGAGTGAGTGCTATTTTTAAATGTTTGCGGAGGTTGTCTGATGATAAATATTTCAAAGAGTGTACTATTAATTCAGGCCAATCAATAATATAGTAAAACCCTGTAGCTAAGTTACCAAAAGAGAAGAAATTTATTTGCTAGCTGTATCCCCAATGAAATCCATGTCCAAAGGTTTAGGACTACAGATCGCAAGATTTTTACCAAAATATTATTCATTACCCAAACATTATTGAAGTGATAGTATGTCATGACTTTTTAATTCTTTGAGTGGAAAACAGAATAATTATTTGTGTTTCTTGAGAACTTACTCAAACACAAGGGAGGAACTTAACATCATCGAAGTGTCTTTTGTCTAACTTGACAGGAAATCATCCTTCAAGTGGTCAGACTCCAAGCAGGATCTTGTTTGAAAGATCTAAGTGCCCAATAAACGGAAGTTTTTCATCTCAAGAAAGTGCTGAACTCTAGTGATTTTTCTTTTGCTTTACATTTTGACACCCTGGCAAACCCATGTGGACCTCTGGTAGAATGAGAAAAGCACAGAGTTGGCTTGGACTTGGCATGTCCTTGTATTTTTGTGGGTTGATGGACCTTACAACCACAGTGCTGTCTGTCACTCCCATGCCCCTCAAAGAACTGGAAGTGCATCTGTCGGACAAGACACATTTGCACCACCGAATGAAAAGAAGTTGGGTTTGGAATCAGTTCTTTGTTCTGGAAGAATACACTGGAACTGACCCTTTGTATGTTGGCAAGGTAAGAATTACAACATAGAAATAAAAGATGTACTACAAGGGGGTGGGAGAGTCAGTAACAATGGTGAATTTAAACATATCATCAGTATATTTTATTTCAAGATCATAAATGTAAAATGTTGTGAGCTTGATTCACACAGTAATATGGACATTGTGCTTTGCATGTAGGAGGCACTCCATGAATGTTCACTCAATGAATGAACTTTATTATATTCCAGAAACTGTGTTCTATATACACCCAGATGTAGGAACAAGGACATACAGCGATGCATCCATGATAAGTAAATGATGGCTATGAAAAATGAAAATTCATCCAAGTTATTTACTTCCACTCATAAATATTTTGGGAGGATGCCTGGTCATAAATACTTCAAAGAGCATACTTTTAATTCAGGCTAATCAATAACATAGAATGTTTTATAGCATGTGGAATGTGAATACATACATAGCCAGCCATATACAATACCTGTGTCCAGGACTTGAGAAGATGCTTAACATAAGCGAAATAAGTTTAAAATGCCTCTTTAATCCTCAACAATTTGAATGTTTGATAGCCACCTCATATGAGCCTTTACACAGCAGAAGAAGGGAATACAAACACGTTGGTAGACAAATGAGAAAGTATCGCTGTTTTGATAGATTATCTGACAAGTAAGAGAACTTGTTTCCCTACCCTCACATCCCAAAGGCATGAAGAGGTAGAAGTAAAGGTCTGAAGGAGAGAACACTTTCCCAGAAGCGCGTGAGTTTCCTCAGTGGCAACAACATCAAACTGACATGAGAGAGGAAGGGTTATAGAAAGGAAGCTACCTCCAGGGTGATCCAGGATAGAGAAAAAGGAATATCCTAGAGGCAGTGTGGCAGGGCAGAGAGAATGCTACACTTAGTAAAGTCAGGAAGACTATTCTATCTGGCATTTACCAACTATGGATCTATGGGTCTATGAACCTTACTTTCCTTCTAGGTAAAGGAGAGATAATAAAGAACAAATGGGCGAAAAAGCATCTATTGAGTGGTTAACATGTGCAGAGTATTGTGAAAAGGGTTGAGAATACAAAAAACATAAAGACAATTCCTACTATCAAGGAGTTTAATATTCTAATAGGGGGAGACAACGTATAGGATTCTTCAGCTACAAATAATGCCTTTAGAACTGATTTTACAAGGCAGTGGCGAGGTGCACATGAAGTAGCACATGAAGTAGGTTTAAAGTGGCATGTGTGTCAGTTACTATTATTACAGAGAGAGAAGGTTGATGACTACAAAAGATACAGGATATTTCAGAGAAAAGCCATGTGGGTACCTACCAGAGATGATAACAAAAATGAATATCTTGTATTTATATGTTCTTTGTCATTTTAAAGGCATTTTCATATTCATTATACCAGGTTCTGACCTTAAAAAATAAAAAAGAAAGCAAATGTCATCCCTACATACAGACTCTAGATAGTGCCTTCAGATACTTTTGTAGACTTTTTAAAAAGGAATTACAATTAATTATTTTCAGTTTATCTTGCTTCTTTAAAATGCTGGATTTTCTCCTGTTTTATAATTGAATTTTAATCAGAAAACCATTCTATAAAAGCAACAAAATGAAAGTATACTGGAGCTAGAGAACTGAATTGAAAATAAATTTTAAAAATCTATTAAGCGATAACTTAAAGGCAGATGATTGTGACCACTCTCTCCAGGAGCAGAAAGAAGTTGTGGACCTAAGTAACTCTTAACAGCCCAAGTAACTCCCCAAAGTGGGAAGCAAATTCCTCAGAATTTAAAGCCTTAGCAATGTCTCTCTCATCCCCCATATCCAACCTCTTATCAAAGTTTGTCACTCAGTGTTTCAAAAATCACTTGTTTCCTCTCAATTCACGTTGGTCTTAGCTTAGTTCATGTTCATATCTCTTCATGGCTAGAAAAACCAAAGACTCCCTTCTTCCTCTCTCCAATCTACCTGACATACCTCTGACATATTCATCTTCTTAAATGCATTTTTACCGTGTCATTTCCTTTATTAAGACCTTAATATGGCTCACTAAAGTTTATTACATAAAACTTAAACTCTTCACTTTTCCATCAGTTGATCCTCTCCACTAGTTGTCTTTACCTCACCATCACTGTCTCTCACATAAAGATGCTCAAGAGCCACTCCACTTCCTCCATGAAATTTTCCTCACTGTACTCCTTTCTATTATGATTCCTTCCTTATCCTGAATCCCTAAAGCACTTGTTTAACCTAAATCGCTTTCTATTTCATGCTTGTGAATTTCCTCTCTCTAACTCAAGAGTTCTTAACCTTTTCTACATTATGGATCCCTTAGTAATAGTCTGGCAAAGCCTATGTACTCCTTACCACAATCATTATTTTAAATACATAAAATAAAATAATATGATTCTCAAGGAAATCATAGGTCAATAAAAAAATATATACAGAGTTTTCCAATCAAATTCACAGATTCCCTTGTATCTATACATGAATCCCTAATCTATGGACCCTAGTTAAGAACTCCTGCTCTAAAGAGGTATGTCTTACATCACTGCAGGGGGAGGGAAGAAGAAGGGGTAGTAAGAACCTAAAATGAACAAATAGCAATAAGTCTATATAAAATAAATGAAGGAAGCCATTGTTCCCTTCTTCCCCAAGGAAGTGTTCCTTTTATTCTCCTTTTAGATCACTTATTACACCCCCTAGAACATTTTGTGCCTCAATGCTCTTTGAAAGAGAGAACGGAAATTATAGGATTGAAAGTAGAGTGAAGACCTGAGGATTACTTATATTCAAGAGCTGTAGTATCTTCCTCTCTCCATCAAAGGATCTCAAGCCCAGGCCTTCTCTATGGGCTCCAGAGATGGGGAGCAAAGGACAAAATGGAGCCTATAGCCATCGATGGGGACAGCAGATTCAAAAGAACAGTATGGTGTTAAGGAGTAGGAAAAAGCACTGAATTGTAGTGGAAAGGGTAATAAAATCTGGAATTAAGATCTGTTTTTAAATTCTGCCACTCATTATCTGTACCACCTCCAGGCCTGTGGTTAACTTTCTTGTGCTTCAGTTTCTTCAAAAATAGATGATGTATGAAGTCCTTTGTAGCTCAAAATCTATAATCCTAGCACAGGAGGAGCAGCTGGGATAGCCATATGTTCTGGGCCCCTGACCAGTAGAGTCCTGGTAAATCCAGCTCTCCAGGAAAAAAAAGTACACACAACATACTTCTAAGTTTAATCTGAATTATGAACATCTTCTCCATCAGTCAGTTAATAAATATTTATTAGAAGTTTACTATGAGTCAGGCACTGTGTTAAGTGTTGGGGATATGAAGAAAGGCAAAAGACAATCCCTGCTCTCAAGGCACTTACACTTTAATGGAGATGACAACACATAAAAAGTAATTGACAAGGGGAGAGGGGACATAGGGTACCTGGTATGGGCAGGGAGTGAGGGTGAGGGGGAAGAGAATGATGAAGTCCTGCAGACAGATGGGAAATGATGAGGGATTTGCCTTAGGCCTTTCCTTAAATAGAGGATGTGGAAAGAATTCTCCGATGTCTACTCTCTACCCTCTCCAAAAAGAAGGAGAGAGGAGCCCCAAGGGCAGGGGTTACTGGAGAGTTATGAATTTCAGTTAATTTGATCTTGCAGGAAGATGAGTTTCTAGAGACATTGGTGGGTGGTCCAGGTGAGCAGCCAGGTGGGAAATGAATCCATCACTTTCTTAAGTCTAGATAACCAACTAAACAATATATCAAACCCTGCTTTGTGGTGTTTGCTGATTTCTGGGGTATAAATGCTCACACTGAAAATTTAACAATTTATTCTCAGAGTCTTGTAAAACTGACTCCAGCACACTCCTATTACCTTTAAGGGCCACTGAAAGTTGAAGGCATAGGAACTACTGATAGTCAGGTGCTCCTCTCACCTTCTCTTTATCACAAATAACTCAACACCTAATATAATGACCAGTGGAATCCTGGTATATAATGCAGGAACTGTGCTAGACCTTGGGGATATTGATATAAAATAAGACCATTCTTGTCTTCAAAGAATTTACATCCTCCCAAAGAATAAAGTCTACTTCATGTGACTGAGATCAGAAGTCAAGTAGAAGGCAGAGTTGAGACCCCTAACCTCAGACCTACCTTCACTGCTCTGTCTCATACCAGGAGGACTCTAGTAATAGCACAGAGTGAGGGGAGGAAGGCTAAAGTTGGGGCTGAGGGGTTGACACCCTGGGTTGACTGATTCTTGGCCAGTCTACTAGGCAACATGAGCTGGGGGCCATGTGCCCTTTCTGTCCCTCTAAATGCCAGTTCTTGCCACTCCCTGCCCCACAGATGGCCATGCAGAGTAGATATTCTGGTTCAATATAGACCACCCTGGTCTGGGATGGGGTCTTTGAAAGCCTCAAGGCTATTTGATTCTATTATAATGAGCAATTATGTGTCCATTCCATGGCCCTGGAAGCCCAGATCACCAAGAAAGAATTGCTTTCTGATGTGGGTTAATCAGTGCACTAAAGCCTTGAGAGGGGCTTCTGGTGCCTCAAATCAGAAGCAGCCCAAAGGAAAGATTTGTTCCAACTAGCACGTCTGATTCAAATGCCCCTGGATGAGTATACAGACATCACCATGGGGTGGGGCAAAGGCTTTCTGAGGGTCCCTATCACACAATGGCAGGCTGGAAAATGGCTAAATTATTGATCCTTGTGTGTGATACATATACCTATATACATGTAATATGTATATACATATATTATATATACACATGTTTAGTGTTTAGTATGCTTGTTGTTGTACCCTGAACTGAATTGAAGTATTACCTCAGGAGTTAGAGAACCTGGATTCAAATTCCACCTTGGCAAAACGTATTAGATGTATGACCCTGGGCAAATCACTTAAACTCTTTGTTCCTCAGTTTCCTCATCTGCAAAATGAGGACTAGATGACCTCTGAGATCTCTTCCAGCCCTATATCTAGAATATTCCCATTGCTTTTTTCCCAGATACTATTTTCTTTTTCCTTTTGGCAAGTAATGCATGTACATCTAATTCTCTGCATCTCCTGGGATATCTGACTTCTTGTCACCTTGACCTCCCTGAGACGTCTGTTTAGAAAACCTGCCACTGTATTTGCTCATTTCAGGAAGAACCTCTATAACAATTAGCAGCAGTAATTGGTGTTGCCTTTATAGAACCTGCACTGAACTTCCCAGGGACCATTAGGGTAGCAAGTCCCAGCTAGATTGTATTGACACACACAAAGAGGGAAAGCCAGAGGAGGCTCACGCCTGGTCCCAAGGACCAAACTCTTGTTAAGGTCTGCAGTGTTGTTGGAAAGGACTAACCCATACATTTTTAATAACAAAGCACTTTAATTACATTTTTATATTTTTCAAATCAATCCCAACTCAGCTTTCTGAAGTTGCCAGCTATCATTCCCTATTACCTTTGAGATTTTCCCTAATGAATGTGGAATTCTCAAACATGTGGGCATATTCACTTGTGCCACTCTGTCCTGCAAATGTTTAAAAGAAATATGAGATTTGCTTCCAGAGTGTACATGGGCATGTTCTGCTGATTACAGCTAAGAATCAATATTGAACCATTTTCAACTCTGCTACTGATTTGCTTGGTGACCCAGAGCAAGTCAGTTAACTTCCATTCTTCAGTTTTCCCTAGAGAAAATATACACCTGGAAGCTCATACAAATGTTATGAGCTCTAATTTTAAAAGCTGGAGAAGTACATTAAGCTCTCCAGAGGTATGTACTATGTAAACATAAAATGATAATCTGTTCTTCCTTACACCAGAGACTTCCCATATTCAAGAGTAAAATGCTTCCTCTTTGTCCCTTTGGATTCTCCCCTGAAGCTACCGTGTTAATAAATTAAAGAAAGGGAGGTAGAAACTGCTACCTGATCTACACCTAGTAGACCACTCCAGCTACAGAGTTCCTATGTTCTTTTTCACAGAGAAAAATAGATAAGCATTTGTAGATGCACAGAAAAGGCCTAGGAAAAAAGGTCTCAAGAGAATATTAGACTAGTTTCTTCAGATAGAACTATAGACCATTTCTTCTCTCCGATCACCATAACGGCAGCTAGGTGACACAATGGATAGAGTGAAAAGGTCTGGAGTCAGGAAGATTTATCTTGCCGAGTTCAAATCTGGATTCAGACACTTATTGGCTATGTGACTTAACCCTCTTTGCCTCAGTTTCCTTACCTGTAAAATGAATTAGAGAAGGACATGGCAAGCCACTCTAGTATCTCTGCCAAGAAAACCCCAAATGGGGTCACAAAGAGTCAGACACAACTGAACAATAACACTCTTAAGAGTTTCTTCCTTCACAGAATTTCCCAACTTCCCTTCTCTCCTGTATTCTGAGCAGGTCTTGTAGTGTGGACCTACTTTTTAAAACTAAGCAATAAGAGATACCTCCTAATTGTTGTCATAGCAATTCTCCTTTTAGGATCCAGTGAAGAAAAATAGCCAGTGGTTGTTTAGCGAAGTTTTTTGTTTGTTTTTTCAGCAGTTTTATCTGAGAAAATCTATGGACTGTGGGTTCAGGTAGGGGAATAGTGTGTTGCAGTACTCTAAAAGGAAGATCAGAGTTTAGCTCAAAACAATCAACATCTTTCAATTTAAGGATGTAAAAAAGAAGTTTCCTTTTTCTGTGAATGGATGCTTTCTAAAAAGCATATTTTTAAATCTGTGATTTCATTGGTATATGGAATCCCAGTGAGTAAAGTCTCTTTATCGATGCAGATTTGTACTTTAAAATCTTAGCTAGTCATCTGGGGATTCTGAAAGGTGTCCAGTCACATAAATGGTGTACCAGAAGAAGGACAGGAAGCCAGATTATCTTAAATCTGAGGCACTAAACTTGAAGTGCTAAGATCAGAGCTTGAATTCTATCTCTGCCACTTACTCTGAGACTCAGTTTCCTAAACTGTTAAATTGGAGGTTGGGCAAGATTACCTCTAAGGTTCCTTCCATCTTTATATCTAGGATATTACAATCTTCTAAACAACATCATCAGTCATGAGGAAGGAGAGGAGAAAAAGAGCCTTGTTACCAAAACAAAGTAAACAGGTGATTTTAATAATAGTAATAGCTAGCATTTATCTAGCCCAGGAGTGGGGAACCTGTGGCCTCAGAAGCCTCATGTGGCCCTCTAGGTCCTCAGAAGAGGTCCTTTGTCTAAATCCAAACTTCACAAAATAAATCCTCTTAGTAAAATCCCTAGTAAAAGGATTTGTTCTGTAAAACTTGGACTCAGTCAAAGGGCTGAAGACTTAGAGAGCCACATGTGGCCTGGAGGTTGCAGATTCCCCATCTCTGAATTCTAGCACTTTACAAATATTCTCTCATTTTATCACAACATTTCTATTAGGTGGGTGCTATTATCATCCATACTATAAAGATGAGGAAACTGAGGTAGAGAGAAACTAAGTGACTTCTCAGGGTCACACACTTAGTAAATACATGACCAGTTTGATGGACCACAGAGTACTAATTTATCACAGCAAGACGATATTTCAGAAAAATAATTTAGAAGAATCTGACAAGGAAAGAAAGACACAGGCACAGAATCTGCACTGTAACATGTCTTTTTGACCTCTTAAACCATGTTGTAAAACTGCTATTGGAAATAGTAGAGAAGCAGTTGTATAATGAACACTGAGCTGTCCTCAGAATTAGGAAGGCCTGGGTTCAAGTCCTGCTTCTGACATGTATATGTGACCTTAATGTCTCAATGTATTGGGAAACTCTAAAATTAATTTAATTGATCTTTTAAGTAATAGATACTGAGCTGCCTTGGTATAGAAAGACACTTCTTACACTAATGAAACCATAGGTCTTATTTAAATGTGTGTGTGTATAGGCACAGCTTTCAAGGAGCTTGCATGTTCCAGGTTAGCCTTCTAATAACAATTCACACTTGTTTTGGTTTTAAAGTTTATTGAGCATGATCTCCATACAAATATTATAGGTAGGGAAAGTATTGTTCCTGCTTTCCAAAGAAGGAAACTGAGGCTTAGAGAAAAAGAATGACTTACCCACAGTCATACAAATAGGAAATGTCAAAGCCAAGCCTGGAACTTAGAGTCTTATGACCACAAGTGAAGTGTTTTGTTTTTGTTTTTGCTTTTCCATTACATCACAATGCTCTCAAGATGACAACTGAACAGGGATTGTGTTGCATTAATTCAGGGACCCAGAAGAATCTTCTCCAAAAAGTTTGTTTTTCCTCTTCCTGTTGGCTGGTGGTTGACAATCATTTAAAATGGGAACAAAGTCTTCCATTCACATTGAAAAATAAGGCTTAAAATGTAGGTGCCCTTGGAAAAGATAACCCATGGAGTTAAATTCATATTAATCCTGGATATCAGATCCTTATCCAAGAGATCAGGTTTTTATGAAGAGTGAAAAGTGAGATAGCAACAGGACATGGCACTTGCTAGCAAAAAAGAGCAAGGGACTCCAGAAATAGCACAGAGTATATCAATAACACACTATAGACAAACTTCATCTACATCATTTTTGCCCAAGGCTGACTCTGGAGATGTTCTTTACACTTGTACACAAACACTGTCCACAAATACAGTGGATAGCAAATAAATATTTGTTGGGTTTTAATTATGACTTTTAAAGTCATTCTTCCTATTCTCTCAACAGCTGAAGGAGTATTTCCAAAGCCCTTCTCCCATTACCAACCAAAAGGAAGGTCCAAGTCTTAAGACCTGACTTGAGTAGATTCCAGGGCAGATATGGAAACATGTGGCTGCTAGGGGGCACAGTGGATAGCACCAAGCCTGGAATGAGGAAGACTCATCTTCCTAAGTTCAAATCTGACCTCAAACACTTACTATAGTTTCCTCAGCTATAAAATAAGCAGGCAAACTACTCCAATATCTCTGTCAAGAAAACCCCAAATGGAGTCACAAAGTGTCAGACACAACTGAAACAACTGAACAATAAATCAGAAATATAAGGAATATATTAGATTTCTGTCATCAACAAAGACTGTTATGTGCTGAGTATCTATTTTACTCTATAATGTGATTTTATTTGTATTTTCCTTTCAACTTTTAAATTGCTACATTGAGTCTTGCAGCTTTCTGGGAATGATTACACAGATTTCTTTGAAATTTTCTGATCCTATCATAGTTTTAGAATTTTATGGGATTAGAGGGGCCATCTTGTCCAATTTATACCCGAACAGGAATTCCCCTGACAACATCCACCTATATAACCTCTGCTTAATAACCTTGGGTATTAGTGAGCTCACTACCTCATGAAGCAGCACATTTCATTTTCAGACAGAGACCTGTTGGTGGGAATATCTTTCCATTGAGCTGAAATTTGCCACCTCTCTCCCCCAACACACCCCCATAACTTGCCTTAACATCATTTCAATTGCTTTGTTCCGTTACAATCTGCCATTTTCTAAATTCAGCTCTTTTATCCTGAGTTATAAAGAGTTATGTGTTTCTTCTCCAAGGTATCATTCTTTATTAAAGAGAGGGAATAAATATAGTTTTCAGTTTTAACCAAAGGCAGTTTCAACACATAGCACAGTTGCAAGTAGGATGGATTTCTATTTATGTATAACCAGGTCCAAACAGAATAAGTATCTACTGTGTAGTTAGAGCTATGCCCCTATGCTTTCTGAATTGTTTAAATAGAAGGTTTCAGTTGTGAAAAATAATTGGACAGCATGTTGGATGTGAAAATGAAAGAACACCATATCTTAAATAGAATTTTTAGCGGGGGGAAAAATCCTTGGCTTTTTGTCACTCCATTTTATTCTCTTGTTTCCCTCCTTTAGATAAAGCAAGGCATCCTCCAGGCAGAGAAATAGCTGCTTCCATCGTTTTGTAGTGAGTCACTTTGAGACCCATTCAAATTCAGCAAAGATCCCCAACCTTCTTGTAGAAGAGTATTTTATATGTATTTTCCGGTCTGTTCCGTGACTCTGTGCCCTTTAATTACCAGCAGGCATCTTCATACTTACACTATACTGGTAAATTCAAATAGTCAGCTACAGTTTTGACCCTCTGCGACCATGCATGAGAACTGCACTTACCATGTGTTCCCCCCTAACCCCATTACAGCACCAGAGTTCTGAAGGGAGACAAGAAAATCTCTGTGCATTAATACCCTTCTGGCTAAGCATGTATGGCATAAATGACAACATCTGTTGTCTTTTTTTTTGTGAATTAGTCATAAGAAACTGTTCACTGGAAAAATGCTAGTGCTAACAATCTAGGTCACATTGGAGTTGGCAGCAATGGACTGAATTTAGCCACTGTGCTATTGCCCCAGCCAAAACTCAGATCTCACTCTGCTGCCTCATTATGGCATGGAGGTGACCCTGAATTCTCAGGGGCTCGGCTAAAGGATTCCAAGCCCAGCAGGTGTTACCAAGCTGAAGATGCTTCAAGGAGGAGCCCAGAGGTGGAACACCTAGGCTGACCTTCAGAAAACAAACACAGTTTAAATTCAGAGAAGTCTGTCACCAAAGGATTAGGCAATAACCATTTTTGTCCATAGTAACAGTTATCATTACGTAGTGCTTTAAGGTTTGCAAAGCATTTTATATGTGGTACCTTGTTTGATCCTCATAACAACTCTGTAAGATAGATGCTATGATTATCCCCATTTTACAGATAAAGAAACTGAGGCAAACAGCGAATAAGCGACTTGCCTAGGACCACACAACCAGTAAGAGTTTGAGTAAGGATTTGAGTTCAGATCTTCCTGACTCCAGGCCCAGCCTAGCTCTCTGTTATTATTATATCAACATATATTACTATTATTATTAAGTCAATGTTTCTCTGTGCCTAAATCCATCATGCTGAAACTCACAACACAGGGTCCAGGATAACAAGACTGCACTTCATTTCCTTAGAGGATCATGAGAATGTCACTGAAAGTGTTGAAAAAAGAAAAGAAAGTAGCGCTTCTTCTACATCTGTAAATTTTCATTTATTTATGTATTAGCCAATCCAGTAAGCATTCATTTGGCATCTTCTGTGTTCAGGACACTCTGCTAAACCCTAGAAATACAGAGACAAGACGACAACACACACACACACACACACACACATACACACACACACACACACACACACACACACACACCCCAGTTCCTACCCTCAAGGACTTTAACCATGTTAGGGTAGGAGGAGGGCTATACAAAGCACGTTAACATACACAAGTACATGATAATTTGAAGAGGGAGAGAGCAGGAAGGAAATCAGAAAAGGCTTTCCATTGCGGGTAGCACATGAGGAGGGGAGTCCCAAGTACACTCTATACAAAGGCACCAAGGGGAGAGAGGATTCTGCAGCAGGCAAAGAGTAAGTGAGTAGGTTTGGCTGAAAGAGAGTACTTGAAAAGTAGGAATTTGAATAAGCCTAGAAGGGTAGGCTAGAGGCTCATTGTGATGTCCCAAATCAGGGCCAGTTTGGTCATGCAGTCCCATGCAGTGATCAGGACAACTTGGACCCTTGAAGATTCCCTCGATTCTTGGTTCAAGGAGAAGCACCTTCATCCTATTCAAGGGAAGGTTGGTGTTAAACTGGCAACCAAGTAGTTAAATTCTATATCTGTCTACTGACAGATGATATTAGGAGCTGTCATCCTCCTTTTAGCCAATTTGAATCTTCACAAAATGAAATGCTTATGTAACTTATTGATTCGCAAAGACCTTCCTTTTTTTAAATGATTAAAAAAATGATTTTGTATGTTTCAAGACATTTAATGGGAATTTTATGATTAGTCTGCAGAAATATTGAAGAAGAAAGTTTTGGGGGCAGGAGTGTCTTTTTTTAAATGAAATCTGTTATCTACTCAAGCAAATAAAAAATATTCCTTCGGTTTATTCTTTCCCTGGATTTAGGAGTTATATTTCCTAGGATTCCTGATACTATATTTCTAACAGAAATGTTTCCAGATAACAGTCAATGTCTTGACCTTGGGGGTTTTCATGTGTGTTTTTAAGTGTCTTTCTATGGTTAATTTGGACTATATTCTTCCACTTTTTTAAGTTGAGATGTGTCCTTGTTCTATGTAAAAATGCATCGGTTAGTGAACTTGGATAAACATGTTAGCAAAAAAAAAAAAAAAAACACCAAAACTACTACTCTGTTTTTAAAGGTGTTAAAGAATTCTAGCAGAATTGAAATTTAATTTTCCAAGTTTCATTCACTACATAGGTTCATTTTCTTTAAAAATTTTTTCTTTTTCTGCAGCTTCATTCAGATATGGACAGGGGTGATGGGTCTATCAAATACATTCTATCAGGAGAAGGAGCCGGAATTGTGTTCACAATCGATGATACTACTGGAGACATCCATGCAATTCAGAGACTGGATCGGGAAGAAAGGGCCCAGTATACATTAAGGGCACAAGCCCTGGACAGGCGGACAGGCAGGCCTATGGAGCCTGAGTCAGAGTTCATTATTAAAATCCAAGACATCAATGATAATGAGCCTAAATTCCTGGATGGACCTTATGTAGCTACCGTGCCAGAAATGTCCCCTGTAGGTAAGGTGATGTTAAAGACTTACTGTCACAAATGATAATTGACAAATAGACTACCCCCAATGAATGCACTGAGAATGAGGGATCATGTAAAACTTCTTACAAATTGGAAAGTAAAATTCAGAAGGTCAGTAAGACCAGATCATCACTTGAAGTTTAAACTTGAAACCACTTGACTATGAGAATCAACTACACTGTCAAATAAGCCTGGTTTTGTTATGTGGTTCAGTTTTGTTTTTTTCTTAATATGATGACTTTGGGAAAAAATATTTTAACAGCACAAAAGGAGCAAATGAGCATGTGTGCTGCATGTAAAGATTCTATCAAAGGAGAATGGGACTGTCTTGTCTATTTGTGTACTTTAAAAAATCTATCTATAAATATAGACAGATTTAGATATAGATATATACAAACAAGTGCAATATACACTAAATTAGTTATAAGATGTGTTATATAAACCCAAGACATCAAAATGAAGCAATCTTCCCTCACTGAAGTCTCACTCAACACTTCATAGTACGACAATAAAGGCCTCTCGGGACTATTGTCCCTTCTTTACCGATGTGATTTTAACAAAGTTCCACTCTCTTTTCCTCAGGCACATCAGTTATCCAGGTGACAGCAACCGACGCTGATGACCCAACATATGGGAACAGTGCCAGAGTAGTGTACAGTATTCTTCAGGGACAGCCATATTTTTCCGTGGACTCTAAAACAGGTACTATCCTATAACCAGGGGTCAGAGAAGTGTGATATGTTCCCTTAGTATTTCATAACCACCTACTCTGGGATCAACTGCTCAAAATCAACCCCTCAACCAATTAAGAGGAATTTATTAAGGACTTTAAAGAAATTTATCAAGGCACTGTGCTAGGAGCCAGGGATATAAAGAAAAAATTAGGGAGTCTTAGAGTTAGAAGGAACCACAGAGGTCATAGCTAACCCATATCTCAATAAGTAAATCCCTTCTACAATATCCCTGAGAAGTAATCATCTGCCTTCTACTTAAACAATCCCAGTGGAGAAAAACTCCCTACTTTATGAAGTGGTTCATTCCATTTTCTGACAATTCTAATTATGAAGCCAAATCTGTGTCCCTGTGACTTCTGAACATGGGTTCCAGTTCAGCTTTCTCAAACGCGGGGCTCTCTCATGCCTGGTATAATTAGAGCCAAAGATAGCATTAGCTTTTTGGCTGCTGCATCACGCTGTTCATTTACATTGAGCTTGCAATTCATGAAGACCCTCTGAACATTTTTTTAACATAAATTGCTATTAAGCCATATTTCTGCCATTTTTTACTTACAATTTTTTTTCCCTCAATTTAAGTGCAGGAATCTAGAGATATAGCATTTGGAATTAAGAGAACAGAATAGCATTGCATAAATAAGAACGTATTCCATATAAGGTCATGTAAAGACTTGAATGGGACCAAAAGGTCTCTTTTCCCACCTCCCCCAGCATGGTCCATAAAATTCCTCCTATTATAGTCATGACTTTGGGTATGAAAAGGGCATCTTGATGAAGTAAACAGATCATAGAACTTGGCATCAGGAGAAACCTGAGTTTCAATTCCATCTCTGCCACTTAACAAATTGCTATGTGATTGTGATCAAGTCACATCCTCTCTAAGCCTCAGTTTCCTCATCTATGAAATGGTTGTAATAAAATTTACCCAGCCTATCTATCCCACAGAGTAAGGAAAGTACCATACAAATGGGAGTAGCCTTTGGCTCAGCTCTTAACTCTAGGAGATCATTGCCTGAACAAGGTCACATGTTAACCCATGAAAAGAATTACAAAAACTATTACAACATTTTTTTCTCCATCAAAGACAGTAAAACCACCACCTTGAACCCTAACATTACAATGCCTGAAATGCTTACAGAGGGAGTACAAATGGTCTTAAAGAGAACAAATACAGGAAAATGCATACACACACATACAGGAATGTGTACGTGTGTGTATGTTTGTGTGTAGATATGTGTGTATGCGTATTCTATGCTGGAGGCAATACAATTGGAAGGATATATTTACAAAGTATCTAAAAGAGGGGAACGTACCAAAGGTCTGGAAAAATTCTCAGATCTTATTGATTTAAAAAGAAAAGGTGACCAAGAACATAATCAATTACTGGCTTTTAAGCCTAATCAAAATGTTTATGAGGGTGATCTATAGGAACTGAAGGCATTCTTGATAAGAATATTAGTAGAGAATTAGGAGGCTTTTGCAAATAATATTCAGTAAATAGAGCACATTTGTATCACTTCACAGTTGGTTAAAAATATAGAGAATATAAGAGACATAAGATATGGAGAATATAAGATCCATTATCCTTATTGTTTTTTGACTAAGAGAAAGCATTCAACTCCAAAAACAAAAATGTCTGTAAAAATGAGTTTCTTTCATAATAAGGTGGCTCCCCATTCATATGTCAAGAATGTTTGAAATTCCTTTAAAGATATACAATGCAGAAATAATCATGTTCAATGACTGTCTAATAACAGACATAAAAGCTGACCCAAAAGAACTAAAATAGGAAGATGATGGAGGTGATATGGAATAGAGTTTAGGTCAAAAAGAGATTCCTGGTGGATGAAGAGGTCATGTTCCTGTTTCCAGTTAATATTATTTTGATTATTTCTAGCCCTAACACATTATAGAGCCTCCTGAAGTTCTATAATCACTCATGAAAACTTGGCCCATCTAGCCACACAGTAAATACTAATTAAAGGAAGAACGTTAGTTGCCCAGATTTTACCATGAATCTGAATGAACACTCCATAGAGTTCATCCAACATTATGTATATCAAGTACAGACAGTCCAGAGGGACAAGAAGCTGGGTCTAAAGTTGATGAGGAAAAGAGTAGGCTGATTTGCTTTACGAAAATTGCAAAGCACTTCGACTGAATCTAAACTCACCACAATAGCAGTGGCCCATCCTGGCAATAAAAATATGTTACAGTATTACTATGTTTCAACAAGATTTGGAATACTACTGCTTCTGAATAATTGAAGGTGAGCCATGTAAAGTGAGAAACAGAAGGGTGTGTGTTGGGCATAAGCAACCAGTGAGGAACTGGTTGAAGATAAAGAGAATTGTATAATAGATTAAGGAAATGCACTGGTCATATGGCAAGAGCAAAGAATGTCAGATGGACAGCCAAAGTGTTCCAATGACATCCTCATGGTGTTGAGAAACAATGAGGAAACCTTCCAGAACATTGATTGGAATACCTATAGAAAACTTTTGGTCAGCATGTATGAAACTCACACAGTAGGGGCAGGCAAGAATAGTTGCAATCTGTGAGGGAACTCCCAAATCATTAGGTAACAGATCCACTTGAATACTCGAGTCAACTCATTCACATCTTCATACTAGAAACACAGAATATCAGACCTAGAAAAAGACCTTAAAACTCATATAATCCAACACTTTGTTTTTATGGATAAGAAAATGAAGACCCAGAGTTGGTAAGTAATTTGACCAGTCGTACAACTTGTTAATGGAAGGCCTCCTATTAGAACTCAGATCTTTTGATTTACAGATCAGTATACTTTCACACAACAGTATGTTAATAAAAAGTAAGATCCTCCATAAGGAATGAGAGATCAGTTCTTTAATGGAGAAAAAAGGTTGGGAGCATGTAAACATACTTTTGACAAAGAAGGTACATGTGGAATAACACAATAAGGAAACTCAAGGAAAGGGTGACAGACTGTATCACCAAGGCAATATGCACAGCACTGACAATGAATAAGAATATGGTGGTTTAGTTGTGAATCACAAAATATAACAGACTCTCCATATAGAAAGCAGAAGAAAAACATTTATTCAGACACCAGAAAGCCAAATCCCAACACCAGAAAGCCAAATACATCATAGCAACAAAGAAGTTAATACACATTATCACTGAGGAGGACACCTCCATTCCCAAGCCTTCCCTCCCCCACCCTAAGGCCTTCCCACAAGCAAACATTCACAATCCCAGCTGTCAGCCTGCCTGCATCCTCTCTCTCCCTCCACTCTAACTTCTCTCACTCTCTTCCTCCCAGTTCTGCTCCACCCTTCCTGTTCCACCCATTCAGTAAGCTCCTCCTCCTACCATATGTGACTTAGGCTTCCATGTGATTTAAGCAGGTTACATGGGTCTATTAATGAATGGGAAAAATCTTCAAATTAAGCAAAAATACATTAACAATACACAGACATAACATAAGAGTCCTGTTTGCTTCAGAGAAAAATCAGGTTTCGTTGCAGAAGGGAAGATAGCAAGGACACCACAGAAAAACTTGATTTTATGTTATGAGTAAACTAGTAGAAATTTGTTATTTTCTCCAAAATCCTAAAAGGAAATTTTATTCACAATACACTGAAATGTGAATGGAGAACACATTGGTAAGATGATGTTGCTAAGTGCTCTATATCCTCAGAGAAACTACAAATTATTTTGACAGCTCCCAAGGGACATCTGTAAAGTCAAGGTCAAAAACATATGAAAAAGTTATCCCAAGAGGACAGAGAGAGCACTTAAAAAGAAGAAATTCTATATATTTCATTTTAGAACGTTAGTAATATAATTCAATAAGAAAGTTATATGCATCAAACTAAAAACTGTTCCCTTTCTTTTTCATATAAAAATACTGTTTAGTCACAAGTGAGATTATAAATCTTGGAATGAATTAAACCTTTCATCTTTCTTTCATGTCCATACTTAGTACTTCAAATAAACAGAAAGAACATATTTCCCAATTGGCCACTGCTATATAATGGATCCATAGCAGGATCCAAACCACATATTCCAGTGCATTATGATTTCAATCTCATTTCTTTCTTAAATGAAGCATGCCATCCCATAGCTGTTCTGCTGTTTGGAGAGACATTCTCTATGCTTGTTAAAAATAAGCAACTTCCAGAGCATCCTTCATGTCTCAGGTTTACTGAACATAGTACAGGGTGAGCTTGAAAGTAAGAAGAAAAAATGCAAAATAGGAATGACTAAAAACAAAAATAAAAAGGGAAATCTCTCCCCAAAGCTCAGCTTCACCTTCCTATGGATTGAAAAAGTGGGAAGCAGCAAAGCAGGGAAAGGTTAATTAAAGAAAAGGACATGTTTACTACTTTGGGTAAAGAAAAGAGGAATTTTCTAAACATCCAAAGGGCAGTAGCTCTCTGATGCTGCATTCTTATGAGCAAAAGGTTCATTGTCTTTGGTAAATCAGAAAAAGCAATAATAGTGTTGGTTTCAGTTTCCTGGGTCTATAAGAGAAGTACTGCTGCCACCTCATGTTCCTTTTCAGTAATGTGACCAAAAGGAAAAGGTCTCGTTGGAAGCTGATTTTGCTGGAATACTTGGGGATAGGTTTAATATAAAGAACACTTAACTACCTGAGTGCTTCAGAACCCCAGTAATATGAGTAATCTCTGTTTTGATCTAATGTTCACAACACATGACCAAAAGGGCTATTTCTTCCCAAACTAGAATTTAGATTTATAATTTGCCTTCTTAAGAACAGACTTTTTGCTATCCTGCAGGTGTGATTAGGACAGCACTCATGAACATGGACAGAGAAGCAAAAGAATACTATGAAGTGATTATACAAGCCAAGGACATGGGAGGACAGCTCGGGGGATTGGCTGGAACAACCACAGTCAACATTACCCTCTCTGATGTCAATGATAATCCACCTCGATTTCCACAGAGTGAGTATAGATCAAATGTGCTTGTAGAGTCCATGTTAGGCTATACTGACATGAAATTGTGATCTCTCATGAAATCTCAACATTTTCTTCCACTTTCTCATTAAACTAAATAATTCCAAGACCTTATTTACTAGCTTTATTTAGCAGCAATGACAGAGTCACAATACATATAGCCCCTAACTTTCAGCATATACATCTTTATTCTGCAGAGGATGTTAAAGTGTTTTTTCTTGTGCAATTATACCTATTGAAATAAAATGCAGCAATGATATATCTGTGATTTTGATGTATTATTTAGGAAACTTAAAAACAAGCCATAATTCTTGAGAAACAATATTATAGTGGAAAGAGCATAGTGCTTGAAATAAAATATTAGCTGCCTGAGAGTAGGGAATATTGTGCATGGCTTACAATGGCTTTGTATCGCCATTGCCTGTCACAATGACATGCACAAACCAGATGTTTAAGAGATGCTTATTGAGCTGATTTGAATTAAGTAGAAGGTGTACAATTTGGGTTCAGATGCCCCTCTATTCTATATTCAATAAAGACACTTAGCCAATCCTCTGGACCTCAGTTTCCTAAAAATGAGGAAACCAGAATAAATGATCACCAAGATTCATTCCATTTCTAGATCCTATGCTTAGCTTTCCCTTCCAAATAATTTTGAAAAATAATTAGATTCACATAAATTTATTAGGTTTGGAAATTGTATCTTTCCTATCAATATTTCCCCGTCAATGTGATCCTCTCTCAGCCACCATTCTCTTCTTCTAGACCTCAAGCATTAAAGCAAGGTTTCAATCACATTAGAATCATCATTCAACCAGCATCAAACATATATCCCAGACATTATGGGGGGAATTCGAAGATATATATATATATATATATATGTATATATATGTATATGTATGTATATGTATATATACATATATATTTCTTATTTGAAAGAAGCTTGCCATCTAACTGGAAAAAATGAAAGATATGCATATTTTTAAAAAATCTAATAATTACAAGGAATTATATTATAATTTGCAAATCAATAGTAAAGATCACATATAACATAACTTAATATAACACAATATTTATGTATAACATCATAATATAAAATGATAAAACATGCAAGTATATCATATACTGTGATATTGTATAATAAAATAACATAATGTAATATATATTATTGACATTTAAAAGAGGGATTACCCTTACCAGACAGGTATGATTTGAATGGGGCTTGAAGAATAGGAAGGTAGATATGGAGGAAAAGGAAATAGTTCCTGTAAGATGAAGCAGTATTGAGTCTATCAATCAGTAATTCTTTATCAGGTTCCTACTATGTGCTTGGCATTTTGCTAGGTGCTGAGGATACAGAGACAGAAATGAAACATTCCCTTTAACTTTTGGTGGGGTTAGTCAACAAGCATTTATTAAACACTAATTATGTGCCAAACACAATGCTAAGCTCTGGTAATACAAATATAAGTGAAAAGAAAGACAACCCTTGCCTCCAGGTACTTACATTCCAATGGAGGAAATGCATAAAAAGAAGCTAAAAAGGAAGGACACAGGTGATACCTGGCACTGGGAGGAGTGGAGGATGATGGAGAGGTTCAGACTGATGAAAAATGAAGAGATGACTGACCTGAATACCCCTTAAAATGGAGATTCTGAAACAAATCAACCAATTCAAGGGAAAGGCCTAAGGGTACTTCCCAAGTGTGAATTCCAGGAATAAAGTGATCTTTCCGAAAGTAAAGGTTTCTGGGACACTGAGGATCAATCTAGAGATCAGGAGTGCATGGCCAAAGAAGGCAATAGCAGCTAAGAGGCATTAGAAAAAGGCTTCATGTTGATGGTGGAGCTTCAGAAGAGTTTTGAAGGAAACAAGGGTTTGTAGGAGTTGAGGAGGGAATGCATTCTAGGCAAGGGGAAGAGCCAGGGCAAATCTATGTAGAGGGATGGCGTATCACTTGTAAGAATCACCAAGAAGGTCAGTTTGATTGAACCATAGAATACGGAAAGGGAAACTGCACAGAAATGGGCAAGACAAAGTGGAATAAACTAATTAATTTCCCATAAGGTTGAGGATAGATTGGGAAGGGCTTTAAGTGCCAGGAAAAGGAATTTTGACTTGACTTTGTAGACAATTATAAACTTTAGGATGTTTTACAACAAGGGAGTAATATGATGAAAGGGCTATTTTAGAAAGGTTCATCTCAAAGCAGTTTTCTTGAAGGATAGCAATGAGAAGCTAGAAATGAGAATGTGAATGTGCAGGCCATTGGAGTAGTCTAGATATAAGGTGATAAAGGCTTAGGCTAGGAGATTGCATGGGAAGAACAAAGAGTTAACAGATTGTGTTGTCTTCTTGAATGGGGAAAGGGGCTGGGAACAAGGGTGAGAGGGAAATTAAGGATAACTTTAATGTTTCAAACCTCAGTGAGTAGGATTATGGTACAAATAATATATGTAGAAAAGTCAAATAAAGGAAATGATGGTTTGTCAGGAAAGACTAGTACAGTTTGAGATACATCGCCTTTGAGTTAAGGATACTTAGCTTTCAAATAGAGATTGCCAGAAGACAGTTAAATATATGAACATAAGAGGAACTGACAAGATGAAAGTTAAGGGGGAAGAGGAGTCTTGGAAAGGGAACAGACATCTATTAAGCACCTAGGTATGTTTTAGGCAATGTGCTAAGAACTTTGCAAATATTATCTCACAGACATTTTCTGAAGCAATGAATTTGTCAAAATATTCTTTGTCTGTAAGGACTGTCTAGAGTCCAAGCAAACCAATGTGTGAGACAAATGCCATAAAACTCTATAGTCAAGGTATCTTATTATTCTCTAGTTATACTTCAAGAGAAATCCCATCCCTACCAGCAGGTAGTCAACCATCATTTATTAAGGACTTACTATGTGCCTGGCACTGTGTTAAGGACTCGGAATACAAGCAAAAAGAAATACAGTTGGGGTGGAGCCAAGATGGCAGAGTAGAAAGACACAGATACTCTAGCGATTCCCCCACAGTGCACAAAATACCTGTAAAAATGACTCTCAACAAAGTCTAGAGCAGCAGAAGCCACAGAACAACACAGCAAAAGAGGTTTCCAGTCAAAGGTAACCTGGAAGGCCAACAGGAAAGGTCTATCTCACAGGACACTGAGCAGAGTGGAGCCCAGCCCTGTCCACACAGCACTGGAAGGAACAGGACCTGAACAGACCTCTGGGACAGAGTTCCTAGCAGGGAAGGTCCCAGATACCTCAACCCACAAGTGACAAAGAAACTGCCAAAGGTCAGTGGAGGAGGGCTTTCCCAGCTGGGCAAGAGGGAATGGAGTTTTTCCAGCAATAGCCCCAGGTGATGGCAGAGGCCACGGCAGCAGATTGTAGGCAGCTACTGAGGCTGGGAAGCAACCTGGATCCATTGTTCAGGCAGCTCAGCTCTGACTGTAGGGAGTAGCTGATCTGAACCCCAGCTCTGAGTGATGGCCCTGCCCCCAAGAAAAGCCCAAGGAAACCCAGCAGCTGAGTCTAATCTCTTGACAAAAGATTCAGAAGGCAAGTAACCGGCTGGGAAAATGCCCAAAAAAGGGGAAAAAAATAAGACCATAGAAGGTTACTTTCTTGGTGAACAGGTGTCTCCTCCCATCCTTTCAAATGAGGAAGAACAAGGCTTACTGTCATAGAAAGTCAAGGCCCCTGCCTCCAGGACCTCCAAAGTGAACTTAAAGTAGACTCAGACAATAGAAGAGCTTCAAAAGTGAGTCAGCAGCCTGCTAAAGGAGAACCAAAAAAAAAAAATGCTCAGGAAAATAACACCTTTAAAAAGAGGCTAACTCAATTGGAAAAAGAGGTCCAAAAAGCCGATGAGGAGAAGGAGGCTTTAAAAATCAGAATTAGCCAAATGTAGGAGAAGGTTAAAAAGCTCACTGAACAAAATAGTTCTCTGAAAGAGCGAATTAAGTTCAGGGAAATGAATGACTATGAGATAAACCAAGCAGTTAGAAAACAAAACCAAAGTTTAAAAAAATAGAAGAAAATGTGAAACATCTCATTGTAAAAACAACTGACTTGGAAAATACATCCAGGAGAGACAATTTAAAAATTACAGGACTACCTGAAAGCCATGATAAAAAAAAAGAGCCTAGACATTATCTTCCATGAAATTACTGAGGAAAACTGTCCTGATAGTCTAGAACCAAAGGGCAAAATAAATATTGAAAGAATCCACCAATCACCTCCTGAAAGAGACCAGAAAAAAGAAACTCCTAGAAACATTGTGACCAAATTTCAGAATTCCAGGGTCAAGGAGAAATTACTGCAAGTAGCTAGACAGAAACAATCAAATGGAAATACAATCAGGATAACACAGGATCTGGTAGCTTCAACATTAAAGGATCAAAGGACTTGGCATAAGATATTCCAGGAGTCAAAGGAACTGGGATTAAAACCAAGAATCACCTACTCAGAAAAACTGAGTATAATACTTCATGGTAATAAATAGACATTCAACGATATAGAGGACTTTCAAGCATTCATGGTGAAAAGACCAGAACTGTATAGAAAATCTGACTTTCAAACACAAGAATCAAGAGAAGCTTGAAAAGGTAAACAGGAAAAAGAAATCATAAAAGACTTTCTAACGTTGAACTGTTTACATTCCTACGTGGAAAGAAAATATTTATAACTGTTGAGACTTTTCTCAGTATTTGGGTAGGTGGAGGGATTGTACACACACACACACTCACGCACACACACACACATGCAGATATAGACAGAGTACAGGCTGTGCTGAATCAGAAGAGATGATATCCACAAAAAATATATATATAATAAAAATTAAGGGGTAAGGGAGGAAAATACTGGGAGGAGAAAGGGAGAAATGGAATGGGGCAGGCTATAACTCATAAAAGATATAAAGAAAAATCTTGTCAATGGAGGAGAAAAGGGAGAAGGGGAGAGGGGAAAAGTGAAGCTACTCTCTCCACAAATGGCTTAAGGAGGGAATAACATGCTCACTAAATTTGGTATGAAAATCTATCTTATACTACAGGAAAGTAGGGGAGGAGGTGACAAGTGGGTGAGGGGAATGATAGAAGGGAGGGCAAATGGGAGAAGGGAGTAACTAGAAGTAAACACTTTTGGAAAGGGACAAGGTCAAATGAGGGATTAAAAAAAATAAGGGAGGCTAGAGTAGGGTAGAGGGCAATATAGTTAGTATTACACAACATGATTATTATGGAAGTCTTTTGCAAAATGACACATATATAGACTGTATTGAATTGCTTCCCTTCTCAGTGGGGATGGGAAGGGAAAGAGGGAGGGAAGGAGGGAAAGAAGGTGGAATTCAAAGTATTAGAAATGATTGTTGAGAATTATTATTGCATATAACAGAGAAATAAGAAATGCAGGTAATGGGGTATAGAAATTTATCTTGCCTACAAGAAAAGAGAGAAGATGGGGATAAGGGAAGGGTGGGGTATGATAGAAGGGAGGGCTCATTGAGGGAAGGGGTAATCAGAATGCAAGGTATTAAGGGGTGGGGGAAGGAGAGAGATGGAGAGAAAAATTGGACATGTTACAAAGTGATGTAAAAGCAATTAATTGACTGAATTAATTATTGAGACTAAATCAGAGACATCTTTAGTTTGGGAAATGAATTTTAGTCTAAGTCTCCTAGAGGCAGGTAACTTTGGATAAAATTTGGCATTGATGGAAAAGTTAAGGTTTTAATGGTAAATTTGATTTTATGATTTTTATTTAAGCAGGAACTAGAATAGGTATAGAAAGGCATGTAAGCCACTTAAGACTCGCCTCAAAAGATGTTCCTTAGCCAATGTGAAATTATAGTCATATCTGAAACCTGGTTATTGGAACCTGCTGTTTTAAGATGCTATGGGACTATTAAGAACTGTTCTTCTGAGTCTAACTCCAGGTATGGATAACAACAAAGGTGGTTTGAGCTTCCAATCCATGATGCCAGTAAGCCTGTGAGATTCTAGTATAAACTGGAAAAGGTGATCTCATGGGAAGGGTGGGAGAGCAGCTGTTCAGCCTGGGCTGAGGTAGGATTCTCCTACCTCAATTTCTCAGTTTCTGCACTGACACCTGGAAGACTCTAAGCCTCACTGAATGCAAGCTGACAATCTACTCCTGCCTGGAACTGACATGAAGATGGGGAGATATTGTTTCCCTGCAACATCCTTACTCTTAGTGGCAGTTTCCTATAGTCAAATGATTTGTAAGCTTAATACCAGATCTATTAAATTATAGATTGTTGGTAGAGGAACATCTGAAGTAAAGTCTAAAATTAAGCTATTAAGCTTAAGACTTTAGACCAACAACAATAAGTTAGGCTGCTTTAATTCTTAGTAATAGTGTGGAGACAATGAAGTTAGCATACATAGTTATTATTTGTGTCTCAGTTGGTTAATGTTTAAAAAAAAATCCATTTGTGGTCTATATTGTAAACGCTTTAAAAGAAATATCACCTGATCAAAAGCTGGAACTCTGTTATGTGATAGGAACTGTGTTAAAAATGGAGAAAAAAAAAAAGAGTCCCTGGTCCTGAGGAGCTTACATTCTAATGAGGAAAAGGTAACTTATAAAAATGGAAGGTCAGGGTAGGGACCCACATTAAGGCATGGTGTTAAATCTGAGAAAGTCAGAAGCACAGCCAGGATGGGAATCAAGGTCATCCTTCCTGGGCCCTTCTGTAAAATGGAGGCACTGGGAGGAACTCATCAATGGGAAATGGCAGACAGCATGTCAAGAGAGGTATTTCACGGTGAGAAGGCTGCAAGAAAAATTGTCCTCAAGTGCAGCCCTTTGACCAAATCCAAACTTGGCAGAACAAATCCCCTTAATAAAAGGATTTGTTCTGTAAAACTTGGACTCAGTCAAAAGGCTGAACCCAAGGACCTAGAAGACCACATATGGCTTCGAGGCTGTAGGTTCCTCAGCCCTGTTCCAGGGAAAAGAGGCCCTGAGTGCTGAGGGATGCTTAATATAATACAAAAACCCTAAGTCATGATTAAATGATTTAGAAATATTGTTGGTCAAATGATCATCATGGAGATATTATAATACTAATGATAATGCAATATAATGTAAAATGCCTTTATATATAGCACTTTAAGGTTTGCAAAGCACTTCATATTCTGGTAGGCCATAATTAGGGCAAATAATGAATCCTGTGAAGTGTTTGCATTATTATAATTACCACTGCATATTTCTACTGGACTGGAATCAAAAAACATATTTTAGATAATTATAACTTTGAATAGCACAAATTTGGATACATTTACTATTTCACATGATTTATTATTCAAAACTTATCTGTTTATTATCCTCTTAATTTTTAATTCAAGGAGGTGTAGTTATCCCCACTTTAAAAATGGAGAAACTGACACACAGAGAACTTAAGTCATTTGCTGGAGGTCATGCAATTGACAAGTGTCTAAAGCCAGATTCCAGCTCAGGTCTTCTGACTCCAAGTCCAGGGCCCAAGGCACTTTAACAAGCAGCCTTTAAAGTATAACAACTCTGAACATAATACAGTGAATCAGTAATCCCAAAGTTAGTCCTGCTTCCCAACTCCATCATCTGAAAGGAATCAAAGGATCACAGATTTAGTAATAGATTCTGGTGTATTTCAGTCATGCCCTCTATTCTTCTCTTGAAAGTCAAATAACTGACAGAAAAGATGGGACAGAGCAAAACTTTAAATTACATTCCATTAAAGACAAAATAGAAATCAACAAAAGAAGTTTAAGACTATGTGCTTCCCAGTGACTTCCACATATTAACTCCTCTACCCCTGAATTTTCAATAGCTTGCAGATGTTCTATTTTCTTCACTTTGTATCATCATTTCCTTTATATTACATCATAAATTCCCTTTACTTTCTTGTAATTATTCAGTTGTCTGACTCTTCGTAACCCCATTTGAGGTTTTCTTGGCAAAGATACTGAAAGGGTTTGCCTTTTCCTTCTCCAGTTAATTTTACAGATGAGGAAACTGAGGGAAACAGTTAAGTGATTTGCCCAAGGTAACACAATTAGTAAGTTTTTGAAGCCAGATTTGAACTCATGTCTTCCTGACTTCAGGTCCATCACTCTATCCACTTTACCACTTAGGTGCCTCCCTTTACTTTATATCATTATATATGTATGTGCAAATCTTCTGGTTTGCGAAAGCCAAGTTCAAGTGAGCTCCATCTCCCTTAATGCTAACTTCAGTTATTTCTTTTACTCCATTAACATTCTGATATTTTATTCCATTGTTGATGGGAATCACTTTTGTTTTCTGCTTTCAAAAATCCATGGCTACTCACTGTAAACGATTGATAAATGGCAAACTTACTATCCATACTTCACTAAATTTTACTTAGCTCAATATTATGAACTTAAATAAATAGGAGCCCCTGAACCTCCCTCATACTTTAACAAACTTTGTGTTCAAATTCTATATGTACATCTCTGTCAGTTAGTAAACATTTACTTATTAAGTACCCACTACTCACCAAGCACCCATGACAAGTGCTGGAGATAGAAAGAAAGGCAAAAGACAGACTGTGTCCTCAAGAGCTCATAATCTAATGATTATATATACATGTTTTTTAGGTATGAAACACCAGATTGGGCATCAAGAATTCTGAGTTTTCCTTAAGGCTTTGCCATCAACTGTTTGTATAAGCTTAAACTTTACCTTCCCTGGGTTTCTGTTACTTCGTCTCTAAAATGAAAGCATTGGACAAAACAATATCAAAATTCCCTTCCAGTTCTAAAATAATATAGCTGACAAAATACGTATGTAGTTCTTACTACTATGAGACACGATGCTTCAGTGTTTCCCCAAACATATCTTGTTTTGCAATAACTCATTCTTCTGCTTCTTCTAAAGTGGCTGGAATCACAAAACCAGGCATCTGTTGGCACATCACAACCGTCATCCTTCTTCCACCTTTGATTTGGTATGAACAGGCTTAAATTCTCATCATACAAGGCAATCTGTGGTTTGGTGCTGCCTCCTTTCCCAAACCTGTCTGAAACTCAAGGCATCTGTATTGAGACTTTATCATGATTTGGGAAATGTTTTAGGAGGGAGACCACATTCTTAGGAAAATGTGGTTGTATATTTTTCTCCATTATTTAGTTATGACTCACTAAATAACGAGGACTGTTAAAAATTTAGCTCCTTGATGGCCAAACATTTTAACAAAGACAAATATCCATAGGCCTGAAAACAAACCAAGGCAGATTAGGATCTAGGACATGATGGAGAAAAGGATGATATTACCTTGATGATAGATGAAGTCAAAGCTAGCAGGGGGTACTAGGTAATCCAACATAATGACAAGCACAGTTCTGCACTCAATGTTTTCCACGGACCTGATCCTGGAACACAGAGAAAAAGATACCAGAGACTTTTCCAAAGGTTTATTAGGGTGCTATTGCATCAATAATTCCATTTGCATTCTATTTACGTACTTTACCTGGAGCTTGGGGAAATTCACTCCCTGTCACTATTACTCTAGCATGCATGATTCACATGCCCTTCAGCACTGGGAGGGAGGTCCCATTCACCAGCATGCAGGACTCACTGTCTTACCCAAAGCAGGGAGATGTAGCTGTGGGTGATATCTGTAGAGCAAACAAGCAGTTAGTTTTTAAGATCTATTCTTTACTTGTCTTGAAGGCAGTTAATGAATTATTTAATGATGTATTGGCAAAGTGGTTTGGGGAGACACCTAAGTTTAATTGAAAGAAGTAAAAGACTGGCACGTGATGATAATTCCTCCCTGGCCAAAAGCAACATTTGTGCTTTAAAAGGGGTGAGGGACACTCACTGGAATGAAAACTGTTCTCTCTCCTTCTTTGCCCGGCTGCCACAGCAAATTTTTTTGGATGGATTGTGTGCATCTCATTTTTACAGCACTCCAGTGTTTTGATTTGGTGTGGAGATTTACTGAATGTTAGAGATAAAAGGGAACTTGGAGATCATTAAGTCCAAGTCCATCATTTTATAAGTGAGGACTGTGGCCCAAGGAATTTAACACACATATACAAGGTCACTCTGCTACTGAAGGACACTAATAGACTCTGATTTAGGAAACAGGTCCTTTATGCTCAACTAGAAGTAACAAATATGGAAATAAACCTTAAAGCACCACGTAAATGCTAGCCAGGAAAACAGGAGACTAAGACTTTACACTCACCAGTCTAACCTACAGGACCATTGTAGCTTCTGGCTTTTCTTTGATGACGGATGTATTGCTTTACATAATGCCAATGTATTTTCATATTGACATATGACATAGGTTCGACAATACCCCCTTTCCGCCTCTCTTTTCAGAGCACTACCAGATGAGTGTGTTGGAGTCAGCTCCAGTGAGTTCTACAGTGGGTCGTGTATTTGCCAAAGATCTGGATGAAGGAATCAATGCAGAAATGAAGTACACCATTGTGGATGGAGATGGCCTGGACACCTTTGACATTAATACGGATCCAAGTTTCCAAGTTGGCATCATAACAGTTAGGAAGGTAGCATATATTCTTCCATCTAATCACTTTTTTTACCTGTGGAACTATATGAACACTTTTATATAGTATCTTATGATCTACAATAGGTAGTAATGACCATATGAAGGAATAAATGAATGAACATGAACTGGGTGAGATTATGCTGCAAAGTTCTTTCTATTAGTACAAAGAAAAAAGTCTCTACTCCTTGCCTACATTTGAAATTTGGCTGTATCCTCATTTTACACAGAGGGTACTTGGTCATTAGAAAAGTGTATAAATATGCCATTTCTCCATACTAATTTCCCAGTTCACTCTTTACCCACTTAAAAAATCTTTGTCACTTAATTATCCAATGATGAGAGTGATTTGATCAATATTTGCATTTGAATAGCACACATTTTTTACTCCAGTGTATCATAAATAACAATAAAGTGAGCCATAAAATTATTTACGCATCAATAAATAATATGCAGGGGATTTTTAATTGCTACTTGAAGATCCATAAATGCTAATGAGACTTGAAGAAGGTTTATCAAATATGACTGTTTAAGTAATTGTTAGCTCTAGGTAGACTGTCACTGAGCCCAAGAAAGCATGGCTTTGAATGAAGGCTACGAACCCAAGTTGGAAGATGAATTCTGTCCTTTTTTTAATTTTTAAATTTTACTACTAGGAAAATATATTCTTAATTTAAAAACTCAATAAATTATTCTTTAGGAGTGGAATAAGGATTGGACCTGTGATTTCAACAGCTTTGTAATGACAGGTGAAGAAATCTCTTTGCTAGTGCAAGTCAGCACCTTCCTCTCAGCTCATGGTCTTAGAGAACTTTGAGTGACTTGCTCAGAAAAAATCTCAGCCCCATACATCAAATCTGGGTGAGACTCGAACCTAGATTTTCAGGCCAGCTTTCTATCCACTTTACCACACTGCCTCTAAAAACTTTATTTTCAAATATTTTGAAGGGTGTGTAAATTATTTTCCAAAGGGTTTGAGCTTCATAAAAAGTCTTTCATTAGAAGCAAAGCTATAACTAGGGCAGGGTTATCAGAGGTTGTCTCCACAGGGCCAAACTATAAAGAACCTGAACTGCACTTAACAGAATGAGTGTTCTGGAGTTTCTGACTCATGGTATCCTGGGATCTTTCCTCACCTTCAAATGAATATGTCTTTAGGAGTTAATCTGAGGCTTTTGTTTGTATTTTCTCCCTCCTCCCCAAGTGCAAAAAAATGGTTAGTTATGGTTTTGTTTAGAAGATAAGAAGAAGATAAGAAAAATTAGCTGAAGTTACATAGTTTTATAGCAGGGAAAGAACTGAGTAATTGAGAGAGAAAGAATCAGACAGATGCACAGACAGATAGACTATGATGGAGTCAATTAGAGCAAAAGTTAGTTTATCCAATTTTCCATTAACTAGAAATGGCTATTAACCAGCCTGACATTTTATATATATACTGTGACAACTGGTGTTCAAAATAATGATACTAAGGTTTTGCAAGACCCCAAAATACTTTCTGCATCATCAAGGAAATATTGAGTGCAATTTTAGTATCAGGGTATTTTCTTATATTCTAATTCTTTTAAAATTGGTAATGCATGTCTGGTACTATAAAGTAATTAGACTCTTTTTCATTTGTGACTTGTAGAATCTGCTTCATTACCGTATAATCACACATCATATATGGCAACTCTCAGTTAATTAAAACATTTAATTAATGTGGTGAAGTGGATAGAGAGCTGGCCTATGAATCAGGGAGACCTGGGTTCAAGACCTGCCTCTGCCACATACTGGCTGTGTGACCCTAGGTAAGTCAATTAACCTCTCTGTGCCCCCAAGCAATTCTCTAATACTGTAAATTGCAGAGAGGTGCCGATTTGCATTGGTAGTAGGAGAAGTTATCACCTGGAACTTGGTAAACAAATAATATCACAGGTCAGGTCCAAATAAACAATCAAAAAACTTCCTCAGGTCACACCAGATGAGACAGAAAGTATCCTTCATTTGCCAATTAATGATTAATAAAATTCACTTCATGCATTTAAAATTTCAACTTATCTTTTAAAAGTAATAGATTTGGGTAAATGTCTTTCAAAGAAAACATAGAAAAGATAATCATCTTCTGAAAAAGAAAGTAGTAGTCACAGATCACTTCATCAAGAAGGTGTCATCAAGAAAGACTGACCCCATTGCCTTTTTTGTCAGCTTTACTTATTAGATTTACACAACAGCAGAGTGCAATAGATACTATTTACACAGATTTTAGCCCAGCATTTGACAAAGTCTCATGACATTCTTTTAGAAAAGATCAAGAACAATGTTGTTGTTGTTCAGTCATTTCAGCAATGTTTAGCTCTTTATGGCCCCATTTGGGGTTTTCTTGGCAAAAATGACTGGAGTGTTTACCATGTCCTTGAGGCAAACAATGTTAAGTGACTTACCCAGGGTCACACAGTTAGCAAGTGTCTGAAGCCAAATTTAAACTCAAGTCTTCCTGATGCCAGGCCCAGTGCTCTATCCACTGTACCACCTAGCTGCCCACTGTGACCTCCATTAAGAAAAAGTTGAGTAGTGAGACACACAGTACATTTGTTAATGGTTAGGAGTCAGTTCAGATGGACATCTCCAGTAGAGTATTCCAGGCATCTGCCCTTGGACTATTTAACAGAGAATCATAGATTTCAACCTGGAAGAGATCTTAGAAGTCAGCAAATCCAATTCCTTCATTTTACAGATAAGGAAACAATGAGATGAGGTGACTTGACCAAGATCACACAATTATTATATAGTTCTGCCAGAAATGGAATTCAGGTCTTCTGACTCTCAATACTGTACTCTTGGTTAAAGCATAAGCGACAAGTTTGCAAAACCTACAGAAGACGCACAACTAGAAAAAATAGCTAACATCTTGGATGCCAGAGTAAGGAAGTGAAGAAGATCTCAATAGGGCAAGAGGTAACAGCAAAAGATTTAATTTAATAACTGGGCATAACTGTCATCTTTAAACTTGGATTCAAAAAATTAATTTTACCAGCATATAAAGGGAAAGCAAAGCTAGAATTCTGCTTTTCCCTGGATGGTAGAATGGACAATGGACAATGAAAGGACATAGTAAAGTTAAGTTTGAGACAAGGAAATACTTCCTGACACTTAGAACTTCTCCAAAGTGGGATAGGCTGCCTGGGGAAGAAGAGGTTGGACCTTAGGAAAGGTCTTCAGCCTAAGACTGAATGACCCTTTTAAGGATATTTTGTAGAGGGGTTTCTTTTACAGGTATACGATAGCCTAAAGAACATCGAAGGTCCTTTCCAACTCAAAGATTCTGTAAGTCTCTGACAAACTAATATTTATTCCTTCCATCAAAATATCACAAAATAGCTTAAGCCTCAGAAAAGAAAATTCACCACTTTAGAGCTGAAAGAATCCCTAAATGGTGATATTTTCCAACCTCTTATTCCAAGCAATATAATATCAACATCAGACGAGACAATGGATTATCTGTTTTTGAGATCTTATGGAATTCCATCCTTATTTTGACAAAATATATAAAATCTGTCGAGGTCGTTTTCAATTCTTTTTCTATATGTTGAGGTTTCATCACTCCATCCTAACTTGGTTTCAGTGTGAAACCTACTGACCATGACCTCAATTTTATTATGTAAGTCAAAAATAACATTTTAGATAATACTGAACACAGAGTCTACTCCCTTGGGACAAAATCCTGCTACTTTTGCCAGGCTATATCTTCCTACCTTGTTATTAAGAACATGCCAAAAGCCTTCCTGAAACAAAGATCTGTTACATCAATTGTTTCCCATTGGTCTCCAAAGATTGTCACTCTTCCAAAATAAGAAACTGAATTGCCCCTCTTCTTCATTAAATTCCACTTATTCCTACCTGGTACTTTGTACTTTTATTTTGTGAATCATCAATTAACTGATTGATTAACCATCCAATATTTTACAAATAACCAAAATTAAGTTGCCACCTGAATCATTTCTAGGCCTAACTTTTTGGCCTTGTTTTTAAGAAAAGGGTAGCATTTGCCTTTTCCCAGTTTTCAACCACAATCATAGGATTATAAAATGTTAGTGCTAGAAGTGACTTCAGAGGTCATTTATGCACACAAACAAACATGTGCAATTTGACATATGGAAAAACTGAGACCCAGGAAGGACTTGTTCTTCATTAGAAGTATAAATATTTTGAGCAGCTTGTTTTCCTCTCACATGGAGATCAAGAGGTAAAAAATAGGAAAATGTAAACGTGCTTTTTTCATCAACCATGAGCTATTACTCTGAGGAATGGACAAGAAGTTTTTTGCATTACTTATGTAATTATTTGCCATAAATGATGATGGTACCTAAAACATTTCATTCAATATTAATGTATTTTTATTTAATACTTTACCTTTTTCCAAAGAGTTTTCACATACATTATCCCATTCAATACCTGCAGCAAATCTATGGTATGGGCATGCTACATATTATTTTTATTTTACCCATTCTATTCACTTCTGTGAAGTCAAGTGATTTTCCCAAGGTCACACATTAGGTCATTAACAGGATCAAGATCTGAATCCAGATCTATAACATCTGTTGTCATGATGCTAAATATCTACTTAATTCTAACTAAATCCTTTGTCTCCATTTCAAAATGAAACTTTGGAGTCTAAATGATACACATTGAATTTGTTAGCAAAGGAATAAATTACTGTATTCCTTCCTAGTCTTCATTTTACTTTTCAGTTTATTCTACTTTGTTACCTCGTTAGGAAGCAAAGTAGTGTAGTAGACAGAGCGATGTACTTGGAGTCAAGGTGAGCTAAGATCAAATCCTATGTCATCTGTTCAGTAGATGGATTACCCTGGGCAAGGAACTCAATCTCTCTATGTCTCAGTTTCTTCATTTGTAAAATGAGAGGGTTGGAATCAGTCATCTCTAAGGTTACTTCCAGTTCTGAATTTATGATCCTAAGTTCAATGTAATTCAACAAGTATTTAACAAATACTTATTATGTGCTAGTCACTGAGGATGCAAAAACAAAATTGATCTTGCTTGCAAGGATTTCATATTCTACTCAGGGAAACAACATGTACACAAACTATGTATAATTTGGATGAGGGGAATCCCTACCAACTGGGAGGATGAAGAAGGGTTTCATGTAGAAGATGGCACTTGAGCCAATATTTGAATGGACCTAGAGGTTCCAAGAGCTAGAGGTGAGAGAAGCAGGCCAGCCGTGGGAGACAAGCTGTGTAAAGACATAGAAAGAGAAGAATACTTTCATTTGGGAGGAACTCACTTGCACACAGAGAGGTCTTTTGAGGGTGTGTGAGGGCTGTAAAGCTCATCTATCAAGGATCTGTGATTTTGACTTGTCTCTAAATTAGAGTCTTAGAGGTTGTCTAATGCTTAGAGAGATTAAATGACTTCCCCCCATCACATAGGTAACTAGTGTCAGAGGTGAGATTAGAATCCAGGTCTTCCCGACTTCAAGTAAAGTACTTTATCCACTATACCATTCTTACTCATAAAATATGGTTGCATAACAAGAAGATATATAACCACATTTGTAAAGCAGGTATACATGAGTCATAAAGTTTCATGAAAGTTTTCCTTCTTCAGAGGAAGTGTATGGATAATGGATAGAGCAATGGACCTGTCGTTAGTCAGCCCCCTTTTGTTAGAGTACCTACTATGTGCCAGGCACTGTGCTGAGCTCCAAGGATGCAAAGCCAAAAATAATCCCTGTCCTCAACAAACTAACCATCTATTGGGGGAGGAAATATACAAATACGTACAAATCAGATACAGAAAGAATACACTGAATATAATCAACAGAAAAAAACACATTAGCTTTAAGCAGGATTGTAAAAACCTTCTTATTAAAGGCAGTATTTGGTGGGGACTTGAAGGAAGCCAGGGACGCTGGGAGACAGCAATTACGGAGGAGGAAATGAGTTCAAATCCCACCTCAGATTCTTACTAGCTAGATTCATCATCTCTCAGTCGTGTCCAACTCTTACCCCATTTTCTTGACAAAGATACTGGAGTTGTTTGCCACTTCCTTCTCCCTTTTATTTTACAGATTGAGGAATTGAAGGAAGCAGGGTTCCCAGGTCACATAGCTAGTAAACTTCTGCACCCAGATTTTAACTCAAGAAGAGGAGGCTTCATGACTCCAGGTCCACATTCCTTCCACTGCATCCCCTAGTTTCCCTACCAGATAGATGAACCTGGTTAAGTCGTTGGACCTCACTGTGTGTGCTTCCTTTGTAAAATGAGAGAATAGTACGTGACTGCTTATAAGGTCTCTCCCAGCTCTAAATCTATGATAATAACAAGACACCAAAGTTATCTGCTCTGTGACTTGGGCTGTTTTTGAAAATCTCAACCATGTGGAGAATTCCATTCAAACTTATCTATCCATTCAGAAATTTCTGCTGAGCTAATTTCCCATGGACGTTATCAGTTGAGCTCCACTGAGTGCTTCAATATCTATTTCCTTCTCTGATTCAGTGAAGGAAAGTTTCTCTCTTGGAGCAAAACTGTTTGGCCGCCCAAGGGGTAGAAGTAGTGACTCTGACAACAATAGCACTCCTTGCAAACAGCAACCCCAAAAGACAGCCTACCCAAGGATATTCCTCATAGAGCGGGCCATATGTTGCATCGCAATTGTTCTACCCACACTCATGCAAATGAGTAAAGCTTTCACTAATTACTCACCTCTTGAATTCAGAGAATAGACAGCATGTTACTGACAAAATAACTGATCTTAACCAGCATGGGTGACTTCACCCCACCCACCCAGTCGTTACCCAAGGTAATAACTTCTTTGTTTAAGCAATCCTAGGTGAGGCTTGCTTTTTTAAAGTTGGGCAATTGCTCAAGTGACAATGTTTTCAGAAAGTAATATATCCCTTTATAAGTTTCTGCTGGGCTGATTTTCCATGATTTCCTCCACAATACCAGCAAGTACTTGAATATTTTCTCTCCTCCCAACTGCCAAGATGGAAGAAATTAAGTCATCAGCATTTTACCTCCTGACATTTAAGCTATCATGTAATTGCTTTGATATCCACTATAATTATTTTACAGGATTTAATTTCATAAAAGATTGACATTGTTGTTGTTTTCTGGAATAATTATCATTTCAATCTTTTTTAAGAGACTATTCCCCTCCATTTCTGTCATTCTGAAAAACATGAAACAGATTATTGTTCAAAAACAAATGTCACTTATGGTCTTCTCCTCCCCAGAAAAACTTTATTTCTTCTGAAATAATAGATCTCAGCTGTAGAGTTAACTATACAAATGAGGAAGAAAAACAGTACTTTGCATAAAGGAATCACTTTGAAGACTCAAAGTAAATTTATCTGGTGGGGGAAAAACAAAAAGCACTTGACTGAGAGGCAGGAGACCTGGGTTCTCATCCCAGCTCTTTCACCATCTGCCGTGTGATTTCGATTGGCCCAATCAGCTTCATTAAGCATCAGTTTTCTCTTCTATGAAACGAGGGGGTTGAAGAAGATCATCTCAAAGGTCCCTTCCAGATCTAACACACTGTGAATTTAAATGTTGATAGATGTCAATTTCTCGATGTCCATGGCATCCATATGAGGGAGTCCTATAAAATCTCAATATCTCCTCTTTCTCATATGGAGAAACTGAACCAAAGAATGTTGAAATGGGTCCTCTGTCAAATGAGAGACTAGACTAGATGACTTCCCAGGTCCTGCCTATCTCTAAATCTGTGCTGCTATGATAACATACGAGAGAGTGATATAGTGAGCCCACAACAGAGTTGGGATTCAGCGTCCTGTCTTAACACAACACCACATGTTCTAAAAACTACAAAGATAAAGGTAAAAAAGTTTATTTTATGTTAATTGGTAAGTCACTTTGATGGTTAATAATACCAGAACCTGCCTTCTTCCCTCCCTCCCCTATCCAGATTACCAGGAAGAAACCTGAGCTCAAACTCTGGCACAAGGAAAGGCAAGAGAACATAGATACATTCTTTTACTCTCCAGACCTGTTGTAAAAAAAAAAAAAAAAATGAGGCTCTTTTTGATCAACCATCATTAGAAATAGCCCATTAGACACCTGGCATATATTCAAGCGGTTAATTGAGTGTCCCTTGTAATCCCTTTTCAGCCACTGAGTTTTGAAAGCAAGAAAAGCTACACCTTGAAAGTAGAGGGAGCCAATACCCACTTGGAAGTTCGATTTCTGAACCTAGGTCCTTTCCAAGACACAACCACAGTTCACATCAGCGTGGAGGATGTAGATGAGCCCCCGGTTTTTGATCCTGGCTTTTATTTTGTGGAGGTGCCGGAAGATGTGGAGATTGGAACCACCATACAGATCATTTCAGCCAAGGACCCAGACGTGACCAACAACTCAATCAGGTTTTTCCGCAGATTTCATCCTCTTCCCATATCCTGGAATCTGCCCCTTTCTTGTATGTACTGAGCATAAACACTTCTTCCCCCTCTGCCCCTTTCCCTCCTTACTCCTCCATTTCCTTCATTCCTTGAATATTTCCCTTTTTTTATCATGTCTTCTGTTTAAAATCATATGACTCTGTATCATCTTGGAAACGCATGTAAACCATGCCCATTGTCAATACACAATTTGAGTATGCAGCTATGGTCCAGACAGGGCAGGGCACATTTCCACTTGGGTTTCGCTCTACTTAATCTGTGGGCATTTGGGAAATTAAACCATCTTATCAAGATATTTCTTTCAAGAAGCAGTACAAGCATGAAGGATGTAAAAGAACACGGGATTTTAAATTAGAAGAAAAAAGTGGGCTTGAACCCTAGTTTACAAGCTGCATGGTCCTGAGTTTTACTATATTGTTTTATCATATTTTGCTTTGTTGTTGTTGTTCAATTGTGTCCCATTCTTTGTGACCCCATTTGGGGTTTTCTTGGCAAAGACAGTAAAGTGGTTTGCCATGTCTTTCTCCAGGTCATTTTACAAATGAGGAAACCAAGGCAAACACGGTTAAGTGACTTGCTCAGGGTCACACAGATAGTATCTGAGGCTAGATATGAACTCACAAAGATGAGTCTCCATGACTCCAAACCTGGCATTCTATCCACTGTGCTACCTAGAAGCCCTTATTTATTGTTTTACTATATTATATTTATTAGCATTGTCTTACCATTCTTGGCTGTAATTTATTTGTCTGTGAGATGAATTTCTTGTAATAATGCTTGAACTTCCTCATACAGTTAGTTGTTCTAAGTGGCACCTATGTGGTGCTGGCAATAGAGCACAGATTTTGGAGTCAGGAAGAGCTAAATTCACATCCAGTCTCAAACATTTACAAGTTGTGTGACCCTAGGTATCTCACTTAAAGCCTCAGTTTCCTCATCTGAAAAATAAGGATAATAATATCACCTATTTCCCAGAGTTGTTGTAAGGATCAGATGAAATATATGTAAAGCACTTTGCAAACCTTAAAGCAAGATACAAATGCTAGATATTGTTATTATTAAATGGGATAGTAGAGTAATAATAGTAATAGTTACACAGAAATTCAAAGTTTGTTTTATTTCAAATGGAGGTAAAGCACTTCATAAACATACCTGGGCGATCTTTTTTTTAACCTCAACCTGTGTTTTCATTGGTGCAGGGAACTCCCAGTTAGGAAATTCCCTCTACCAATATAGTTTTGCATGTTCTCTGCCAGTTACAGGACTGAGAAGGTTTCACATCAGACCTGGAACTAAACTCCAAACAGCTGATGAGCAGTATGACATATACACTTTCCAAAGGCACTTGCCAAGTCTCTGAGGCTTAACACAAAAGACCAGTATTTTGAGGATATTTGAGGCCATCTGCCATGTTAATTGTTGAAGCCCACAATACAGGAAAATGAATTTGGGGCATTAGTGCAGTTAGCTCATTTTAAACATCCTCTGATCTGTCAAATTCTCTGTTGGTTACCAGGATGCTCTCCCCACCTGGCACCAGTTTTCATCTAAATGAAAATGTTTGGTATCAATGTTGAGCAGGGTAGGTTCTCAGTAGGGAATGTCTGAATTTGAGTTGAAAACTTGCCTGTTTGTGAACACTGCTGTCCCCTTTACATCATTTACAGCTCATTACTCACTTCCTCAAGAAATCATCAGATTCTCTATTGATATACCCCCATTCTGAGCATAAGTTCTCTCAGCTGTTAGCAATTTCAGCTGGCACCTCTGTCTTTCCAGAAAGTTCATTCTCGTTTCTCAGTTTTGTATAACCTTTGTTGTTGTTTTCACCTTCCAAATAGCAACTAACCTTTAAATGGTGACAGTATTTTAGCCATATGTTATCCTTGTGCCTTCTAACAAAAAAAGAGAAATTTTAAGAAGAGAAAAAATTCCACTATCACCAAGATGGAGACAATTATAAGCAAATAAAAATACAAATAGTTCCTGTGTCAGCATAAAACTGACAATAAATGTATTTCAATGAATCAATTAGATGATCCTAGAATAATTTTTAGAAGAGATTTTACAGACTTATTTTAAAAATTCTATTCCAATTCTGAAAGGTTCACTTGGAAAATGGAAACTAGACCAGTTGTGGGAATACATGTCTATAATCTCAGCTACTGGGAAGGCTGAGGCTGGCATATCACTTGAGCTCAAGAGTTCTAGGCAATGTTGCTGGAGCATTCACACGCAGTTCAGAATCAAGATAGTGAGCCTTCTTTGGGGATGGGGCCAACAGATTGCCTGAGAATAGATGAATTAACACAGATTAGAAACAAAGCATTTCAAGGTTCCCATGCTGATCACTGGTGGGATCAACTGTGAGTAATGCTTATGCTTCCAGCCTGAGAGAGTTAGAGAAACCTCAGTTTGAAAAGAAAAACAATATGGGCATCACAAGATATTCAATAGTCTCAGTCTCTGCCTTTGGACTCTCCCATTGTCAAACTGGAAAAATAGTTCATGATATGATAATGTCATGAGCACAGGAGATACAAATAGCTCTTAACAAAGTACTCCCAGGGAAAAGGTTCTCCCACTAATCGAGGTTCGTAATCTTTTTTGTGTTGTGGACAACTTTGGAAGTCAGCCAAAGTCTATTCTGAGACCCCCTTTCAGAATAACATTTCAAAATAATTAGAGAAAATGCTATATTTCAGTTAGAGGTAAGGGAAAAATAAATATGGAATATGTAAATATGTAATAAAATAAAAATATAAACTTTTTTCTCATTCAAGTTCAGAGACCCTGGGAAATCTGCTCACAGATTGCTTGATTAAGAATGCCTATACACTAATTAAAAGATCATATTAAATTCTAATAGTTCCTGGGAATGAGAGATGATTTCTAGAAACTTTGCACAAAATTGGTCAAATAGCAAACTGTGGCCCAAAGAAAAGGGAAATTTTCTTTAATGATATCAAGATCTCAGAAATAGTTTTCTACTATTCCCACATTTTAGAGAGGAAGATAGCCCTCCATAGCCACAATCAGCAGAAAGAAGGGAACTCCTGAAGACATCAATCGAGTAGATGCAACTAAACCTAATTCAGTCTATGCAGGAGGGAGGGAACAGCTGCCTGAAGCAGATAACCTGTATCCAGCTCTAGCTTCCACTGCCTCCCAGTGGCCCTAACCAGAATAGAAGCCACAGAAGTGGAAAACATCCTCCAAGACAATCTGGAGTTAGCTAGAATTTATTTTAGCTATAATTTATGTATAGAGGGAGTATAATTTTCCTCTAGTGTCTTTCCTATGCTATTCGCTCCTTCTTTGTTACAAGTACTATTTTGTTCTAAAATGTTTTTCACTTTTTGCATATTTCTTGGTCATCTCATTTTTTATTCTGTATGTACTTTGCATAGAAGATGCATTTTGTAATATACCAAAAATGTATCTCAAATCAGGGAGCATCAACATTTTACCAGGATTTAAAATATTGAGAGTTAAAGGGCCAGTGATATTTTTTAAATGCATGAAACTTTCAAAGTAGCTTTCTTGAAGAACTTGTGTGTGTGTGTGTGTGTGCACAGAAAAAGAGACAGAGAGAGAGAGTGTGTAAAATAATAATTGGGCTCATCAAAATATAAACAAAATACAGGTTTGGTTTCTTCTGAAATTTGTGATTAATGCCTGAAGGATTTCCAACAAGCGCAAAACTGTTTGTTCAGTGGTAAACGAGCCTATTTTGGTTGCCAAGTAGCTGAGTTTGCTTTTTGAATCCCACACTTGTTCTATGCATGAACTCCAAGTACTCATGCATAGCGTATCAATACTTCCCTCAGTAGCATCTCCCACTAATGAATGAATGAAAATGATACAAAGTAAACATGATAGGTATTCTATTCATCCAATTTGGCATCCAAATAGTGTACCTATTTTAGGGGCACATGGGGAGGGGAGAAGCGGTCTCAACTTGTGATTTCATCAGTTTAGGAAAGTCTCAGTATGCAAACCCCTTCTATTAACGCAGGCCTGCAGACTTTTCTTTAACTTATGGTTATAGAGAGTTCCCAGGGACGCAAAGTCATTTAGTGATTTACTCATGATCACATCAAAGATGGGACTTGAATCTAAGCCTTCTTGACTCAGAGGCCAACTCTTCTATCCACTACTCCAGTGGTTCTCAAACTTTTTGATCTCAGAATCCCTTCACACTCTCAAAAAGTATTGAAGACTCTCTCCCACAAAGAGCTTGGATTTAGGTGTGTAATATCTATTGATATTTATCATATTGTATGTTAAAATGCCTTAGTATTTTAATGAAAAGTGTTGACATTGCAGACCATCTTACAATGTCTCAGAGACTCTGAAAGGTCCCCAGACCACCCTTTGAGAACTGCTGAACTTTCATGCTATTACAAATGAGAAATTTTAACAGAGAACAGATAGATGCTCGTATAAGCCACACTGGCACATCCCATTTAGTTCATTCCCATTTGTATCAAAACATTCTTCTCGTTCTGCCCTTCTAATATTTGTTCATTTTTTTGCCTCTTGAAAATTAGTTCTGAATTAGACTACTCTGCATGCAAACACTTACTCCACCAATAATCCATTTAGGAGCTAGGAGAGAGATTCTAATTATGAAAGATAGGACTCTGTAAGAAAAGCTCCTATCAGTGGCACTTGGTCAAATTATTCATTCTAGTAAAATTTTAACAATCAGTCCTTTTCTATTAGAAGTATATCCCACATGAAGTTGCTTCACACATACACACGTATTTTAGCAATAATGTCATTATTACATGATTACCAACCCCTGGTGAAAAGTCACAAAATCCTGTTGAGTCGTCATTCAGCCAAGACCTATGTTTAACATTGTTCCTCTGCAACTAATTGTATCCCATTTCATTTCACCTAATGTTAGCTTTCAGAGAACAAATTAAGAAGGTTAGGAAGAGCAAGCATGAAGTTGTTTTTATTTTGTTGTTGTACTTGCTTTTGGGGGGACATGAGGGTTGGAGGAAGGGGAGTTAGGTTCTTTGTTTTATTTTGTTTTAGAACAACACTATCTGAAATGGCAGTCACCAATGTGAACACCTCTGTTTTCAGGGCTAAAATTTCAGACACCATTGCTTTTCCCATAGACACTATGCCTACAATTTTGACAGCTTCCTGAAATTCATAGTCATGAGTTTATAGACTAATTGGTTGAGATGTTCCTACATATCTGTAATTCAAAGCAAGCATATGATCCTGTCCTGTATGCTCTTGTTTGCAAAAGATAGAAGAGTAAAAAACCTATTTTTTTTAATTAGCCAGGATTATTAAATAGGATATGCAATGTATGTTAATTTCACACTTGTTGGGCCACATTTGTATGGCCAAAACCATACCCATTCACACATAGCTTTTCCCCCTGCTTTCTACAACCTATGGAGAAATAGGTTGTTGTGTAATTAGTTAATTAACTATCCAGAAAGCACAATATACTTTGGTCATTAGGAAATGACCTGAAGCCCCTATCCCAATAGTTACGACAGGGTATTTAGTGCACATGGCTGGACTTTTCCATAAGATGCAGTTTTCCCCTACTATTCACTAGAGGGTGATCACACTACATTCAAGTTGATGATTCCTTCTCCCCCTCCTCAAGTTCTCTTCAGTTCTGCATTGATCTATCTAGGGGGACAGAGATGTAATATGGCAGTAAAGTATTAAAGTTAGAGAAATATCAGTTTGGTTCCCATCAATCTAAGTCATTCCATCTTTCATGTCATTTCACAAACCATTCATATTCTAACCACATACATTTTATTATACAAAGGCAGTTAATACCATGATTGTCAAGAGCTGATCCTCCCGATTTTTTCCCAAAGCAGAATGATACCTTCATTTTTCTTAGGTGGTATAAGATTAGGGACAAGAGTTATAAGCCCAGGGCCAGTTTTCAAAGGCCAGGGACTTTAGTTAACCAGAGCATGGTAATACTGTGGTAGGAACAGATTTGTCTCCCTCCCATTTCACCAAGATATGGTTTCCAGAAACTCATGGTCCAAGCATTCTGGAATCTGTACCAAATTCAACTCCTCTGGAAGCCCTAACTTGCCTCCCTGCCTCTGGGTCTCGGCTCTGACTCTATCTCAGTCATAGCAAGTAGAGGCTCAGACCTTTGCTGTAATAGTGACTATACCCGAATATATTAGTCTGAGTTCAAGGACCACTGACATGTCTATGCCTGGTGGACAGGCTGTTTGGCTCTGCCTCTGTCCTCTTTGTGCACCCTGAAACTCTAGGCAGCAATTTTTTTTTTAAAGACAAAGGGCCCTCCCTGCCCATATATGGCTTAATTCAACACTTCTGTGGGGCATTATAAACATTTTTATATAAATAGTTATTAACAATTAAAATGTGATTAAATAGTAAGTCTTCAGAGACTGAGAAAAGGGGTGAATTGAAATGAATAAGATAGTTGCCAAGGAAACTCTCTCCTCATTGGAAGAAAACCACCATGGGGTTTCACACAGAAAGAGGAGCCCTGTCCATATGCAGAAGGCAATTTTCTCACTGGAATAATCAATAACATGAAATTCTATGCATAAAAAAATAATATGCCATTGAGAGCGAGATTTAGTGAAATATAAATACCGACATACAAATTAAGTACCTCCCTCACTAAACCTCAGTTTTTCTATCAGTGGTTTATTTAGCTGTTTTTCTTTATCATGTTTTAAAGAGAAATCTTTATTTTCTTCTAGTTTTTAGGTTCCACATGTCAAATAACTTATAACTCCTTTCAAGCTTCCTATAATCTCTTCAATACTTTCAACTCAGAAAGAAAAGCCGTAAATAGCATTTTATCAGAGAGAAGGTATTAATTTTCATCCTTACTCTCCTAACTCTTGGAGCCTTCTTTCTATCTATTCCCTCTCTGTCCCTGGATCCCACTTCCTTGGAATACATGTATTTATGTATTTACACTATATTTACAAATATTTTGGAATTCAGCACAAAAGAAGAAGATTGCCATGACCTGAAGTGGAGAGGTAGAAAGTTACACCACTCCTTGAGGCTCTATAAAATCCTCAGGGCTCTCCTATTCACTTCAATTGTAATAACAGCTTATTTGTACAAGGCTTAAAGATTTTAAAAATTATTTCCTCACAACAATTCTGTTAAAGTATAAGTATTGATGCTAACATTTTGCAAATAAGAAAAATGAGGCAATGAAAGGCTAAGTAAATTTCTCATAATTACACAGCCAATACATATCTAAAGCAGAATTCAAACCCAGGTGGGTCTCCTGACTCTAAATATAGGACCCTAGACTGTGCTGCCTTTCAAAACTAAGTGCATTCTCTTTCCTATCCTTGGAAGTTCTTCTAGGTTAAAGCTTTGTCAGCAAGAAAAATTTACGTATGAAGATCTAACTGACTTGTACTTTATAGATAGTAAATTTATAGATAAGGAAGTTTTTTTATAGGTAAGGAAATTTAAGTATGAAGATCTAACTGACTTGTACATGATCAGGCAACCAATTCTCTATCCATATTGGTAGGGATAGCCTTTTGAGTTAAGTTCTGTTACAGAATCCATTGAACCATGTCTTCATATAATGCATGGTCAATTGCATGATGGGATACTCTGCATTATTTTCTTCCAGAGGCAAAAATAATGTTTCTAATATATATTTTACAGATATTCAATTGATAGGAGCAGTGATCCTGGGCGATTCTTTTATGTTGACATCACAACAGGGGCTCTCATGACTGCAAGGCCCCTTGATCGAGAGGAGATCTCATGGCATAATATCACCATCCTGGCAATGGAAATGAGTAAGTAGAATAGCTTGGTTTTTTAGTAAGTAAATTTAGGTATTCTAGAATGTGAAAATTTCAAGAACTTTGGTTGAATATACACTTTTGTTGTCCTTAGGAATCAGAAGAAAATGGGAATCACAGTTCTGTCAGTGACATATGACTGAGACAAGCCACATAATATGTCTAATTCTCAGTTTCTACACAGATAAAATGAAAGGGTTGAAGGAGATGACTTCCAAGGTCCTTTCCAATGCTAACATTCTAAGATTCTAAGATTTGTCTTAAGACTAAGAGAAGGCTTAGTGGAATGCCACTGGGCTCTGTCCATGGTCCTGCTCTGCTGATTAGTTTTGTCATTCACTTAGATAAATATATAGAAGACATACTTATCAAATTTATAAGATATCATGAAGCTGAAAGCAATACCTAATGGTTAACATTCTGCATGACCAAATAGGTACACATAAAAAAGACCTCAACAGGCTGGGATGATAGGATAAACCTGAAGTGAAGCTAAATTTTTACAAATATAGTCCTGTAGTTAAATTTGAAAAAGCTGACTGTACAACTATAAAGGTAAGGACAGATAGACAATTACTGATATATTTTTAAATGATAGTTTTGTAGACTTCAATGTCCATGTGAATCAGTAACAGCAGCTAAGAAAGCTATTCTGTCTTAGATGGCAGATAGGTGGTGCAGTGGATACAGTACCAGTGCAGGAGTCAGGAGGACCTGAGTTCAAATCTCACCTCAGACACCTGATACTCACTAGCTGTGTGACCTTGGGCAAGTCATTTAACCCCAATTGCCTCATCCTGGGTCACCTCTAGTCATCCTGATGAATATCTGGTCACTGGATTCAGATGGCTCTGGAGGAGAAGTGAGACTGGTGACCTGCACAGCCCTCCCTCATTCAAAACAAAGTCCAAGTGCAAGTCATGTCATTATTTCTCTGATGGCATGGTCTTCTTTGGCAACGAAAGATGAACCCACACATTCATAGATGTAAATACTCAAAGTGAGGCAGGTAAAAATCCTGCTTCTTCTACCCTAATTAGAGCATATCTGGATGTTTATATTCATTTGTGGGGAAAGATATTCTTTGGGAAGGACATAAATAAAGCAGAGGAAACCTAAAAGAGGGCAACCAGGATGTTGATGAAACTCAAAACAAAGATCATTTAACCAGACTGACAAGAAGAGAATACTTAATGGGAACGTGATATCTTTATTCATGAGTGTCACATGAAATAGAAATTAAAACTTGTTCTGCTTGGCTCCAGAGTGCAGAACTAGTAGAGATATGTGGAAATTGCAGCATGGCAGATTTCAGTTCAAAGTGAGGAAAAACTCACCAACAATTAAACCTACCCCTAAATGGAATAGGGTACATGGAAAGGTAATCATTTCCCCAAAGCTTCACTCTTCAATCAGGCCTGAATAACTCCTGCTAGCAACTGTAAAGGAAAGCTTTTTTCATTCCACTTTGCACCTGTTGCCCTACCTGGTTTCAACTCCAAAGGGGATTCCCTTCTCAGGTTAAGACTATCATTTCTAATCTCACCAACATGTGACTAACTATACCCTTGATTGACACCACCTCCCTTAGCCTTCTCTCTCCTATGATTGGAAGGTGGGTGGGTGGGATACCAAACTCCTCCCAACACCTTCCTTTACAGAGGACAAAAAATTAGATTTTTAGCTCACTCCACTTTGCATCTGCTGCTCTGCCTGGCTTCAGCTTCATGGAATAAGAAGCTCGCATGCTGTGTACCCTCTGGTATCCTCCACCTTCCTGCCTCCTTTTGTGTGTTCTCTCCCCTTTCTATTGTAAGTTCTTAAGGGAAGAAGTTGTCTTTATTTCCATTAGAAATAGTTATCTCCCCAGCACTTAGTTCAGTGCCTGGAACATAGTAGGTGCTAAATAAATGTTCATTATTTGTATTGGTCAGGTGTAAGTTGAACTAGATGACTTCCAATAGGTCTGTCATTGTGAAAGAAAATTACTGTATTCAAGTCAATTTCATGCACTAACTCAAGTCATAAGAAATAGGTTCAAATTCTACCTCTATTACCTCTACTTTCTACCTCTGTAAAATGAGAAGTAGGATGAGATAAGCTCCGGGAACCTTTCTAGCTCTAGAGCGATGGTTCTATGATTCTATGATAATTGAGTTTTCACTGTGCGTGCAGGGAGATGTTTCATTCTTCCATCAGCTCTCATTCTCAGGATTTAACAACGTTTATTCTCTTCCATTCTGCTCTAAATGGAGTGGGCACCAAGGCATAAAATGGATAAGGGTGAGGTAATGTGAAGGATACTTGATTTCAAATATAACTTCTATCAAAGATGCATGTACCCAGTTGGGCCCTAAGCTGTACCCAACTCATGTACTACACATACATTTGGTTTCTCAAATCCTCTAACATACCCTTTGTTTAATCCCTAAATGTTGAGTTATTTACATTTTAATGACATATAATTCAAAGCAGAACTTCTTGATATGAAATAAAGCAACCCAGGGTTTGAATATATTTCAGATTAGATGTACATTATCTTAAATAAATTCCAGAATACAAGTTGGCTTTTGGATACATTTATAATCTTAAGTCAAAGCTAAGCCAAGAATTCAAAATCTTTTCTTAGATAAACTTGGTACCTGCTGTTCTTCATGTCTGTTCCCTCCTAGTAATCTGTTCCTTCTTCCCTCTAACACTCCTGGTTCTTGCTCAGTCTTTCATTGTCTCCTTACCTGACTCTAGCACAACTTTACATTAGGTACATATCACGACATTTGTTTATATTATAATATTTGTATGTAATTAAGCCATTCATTTAGGAGCAATTAGTATGATCAAGTAAACATACTGCTTCCCTCACTGATTTACTTTTCCTGGGTCTCTGAATAACTTACTCTTTCTATATCCTATTTTATTTTTATCTTCAGACAACCCCACACAAATTGGAAGTGTTTCTGTCACAGTAAAGGTCTTAGATGTGAATGACAATGCTCCTGAGTTCCCCAGATTCTATGAAGCTTTTGTTTGTGAAAATGCCAAAGCCGGGCAGGTGAGTAGAGCCCCATGATTGAGGTCTTTGAATGAATGAAGGATGAAAGGAAAGAAAGAAGGAAGGAATAAATTGAAAAGCACTCAAGTGCTTACTGTGTACCAAGCACTATGAATTGTCTTTTGCACTGAGGAGTAGTCCCCAACATAGAACATGGGTGTGTAGCCCAGAGAAACACCTGTTACAGATTTCTTATTACAATAAACTAGTCATACCCTATATTTCAACATTTCCCTACAGGTATTGTCCTAAAATGTCCCTGGAGATCAGTCTTTCAGAGATCTGAATGTATTCTCCCAAACAACATTAGAGATGGTGGTTAGGTGCCTGGGCTAGCACACAACAACCATTTAACCATAGTGTTGCTGATCTAAGAGCACTGGTTTAAGGTCTTGTTCCTGGGAAATAGAGGTTGTAGGGAATATGCGGTGCAGGAGAGGGGAAGCGGGGAAAAAAGAGTTTCCTCCTCTTTTCTTCAGAATATTATTACACAATACTAAAATAAGTGGTTTATCTGGTACCCTTTTTCCTTAATTTTTGCTCCTCCTCTTTACCTCCTAGTGGTGCTTTCAGCAGGATTTTCTTTGTCCTCAGTCCCCTCAAGCTGACTAAAACCTGCAGTGTGGCACTTTACCCACCCTATACTTACTAAGTGCTACATATCCCCAAATTATCACCTGGTATTCAAAAAAAGAAAGAAAGAAAAAACTGTCATCCTCTCCATGCAGATCTTAAACTAAGTGTTGGAAGAACAATATGGTTAAACTGCATCCCAGTGAGAGATGAAGAAAGAAAAGGAATATTTATCAAGTACTTACTGTGTACCAGGAACTGTACTTAGCATTTTACTAATATTATTTCATCTGATACTCACAACAATCCTGAAAGACAGGTGTCATTATTATCCTAATTTTACATTTGAGGAAACTGAGGTTAATTGGTTTGCTGTTTGTTACACACCTGTATCTGAGGCAGGAGTTAAACTCAGGTCTTCCTGACTCCAAGCCTCCAAGAACTCCAAGTTCTATCCACTATGTTGCCTAATTGCCTCAGATGACACATCCCTCAGAAACATCTCCAGAGGAAGTTGCTTTTTTCTGCTTTAGAGGGAATCCAGCTTAATCTGTCTCTGAAAATAAATTCCTTGTAGAACATCCCTAAGAGGTCACCTTCCATCTAAAGACCTATGGTGAAGAAGGGACACACTACCTCTGAGCAGAGGTTCTTAATATTTTTTCTGTCATGGACCCCTTTGGCAGACTGGGAAAATCTATGGACCTCTCCTCAGAAAAGTGTTTTGACTACATAAAATAAAATTTTATAAGTTAGACTCACCAAGGAAATAAATTCTGTTAAAGTAAAGATAAAATATTTTTCTGATACACGTTTACAGACCCCACTATAATCTATCTTCAGACCCCATTTGGGTCTGCTCTAGAGACAATCTCTTATGCACAACTCATATTGGTTGGAAGTCTAAACCTGTCTCTTTTCAATTTTCAATCATTATTCCTAGTTTTTCCCTCTGAGGCCAAGTAGAAGAATCCCTCTTCCATCTGAAAACTCTTCAAAGACTTGAAGACATCTAGCATTTGATCCTTTAATTCAAGCATCAGGCAGTATTGGATAAAATAAAATAAAATAAAATAAAAAGGCTATTCTGCTTGGAAATCTGATCCCCAAGGTCAATGTCCTGAAACTATTCCTACTTTTCACAACTTATTCCCACATTCCACATCTGACCCAATAGATTCTCTCACAGCTCTTCATTTCTTCAAAGCAGTTCCCATGGCTGCAGTAAGTGTGGCCTCTAGTTGGGTGGCATAGAAGAATGGGATGGGATGGAAAGGAATGGGAGAGAATGGAAGTGAATAGAATGGAATGGAATGAAATAAATTGGAATGGGATAGGATGGAATGGGATGGGGTGGGGATCAAACAAGAATAGCTGCCTGTCATTTGTATGTCTGGGTCATTTGTAAGTTGGAGCTATGTGTACTGGTCGTTTTTTAATAGGAGCTCTTATTATCTTTAGCTCTCCCCAGTACTTTCTACTCTGATGTGCACCTCCTCCTCATCCTCCCAACATCATTATATCGTATCTGCATAGTCAAAACTTTTAAGAGTATCTTCATGAATTCACTAGACAATGACTATACACTTCTCTGCTCTGCCTGTATACATAAGATAGAATAACTTTTCTGCAAAGGGGGAAAAAAGCTTTATATGTTTGATCCATCTTTATTATCCTTCCCTTAACAATTTGTTCAATTTGATAGTTTATAATACACTGAAAAATAATGTAGAAAAGGCTAGGCACAATTCTAATACCTTGTCTGTGAATAGTTAACCTTAATGTTTGCTTGAACTGTTGAAGTCCTATTCACAAAAACCCAGAATTTGAGAGTTGGAAGGGACTTCAGTGGTCACATACTTCACTTGTTGTTCATTAGTTTCAGTTGTGTCCAACTTTTCACAATCCTTTTTGAGGTTTTCTTGGTAAAGGTACTGGAGTGGTTTACCATTTTCTTCTTCAGTATATTTTAAAGGTGAGGAGACTAAGGTAAACAGGGTGAAGTAACTTGCCCAGGATCAAACAGCTAGCAAGTGTCTGAGGCCAGATTTGAACTCAGAAAGGTGTATGTTCCTGACTCGAGGTACTTTATCCACTGTACCTCCAAGCTGCCCCATACAATCTAAGCAATATTCAAAAAATAACAATAATTCTCCTAGAAACATAAAAGGGACTAAGGAAAAGGGGATAGGTGACAGTGGACAGAGTGCTGGTTTTGGAAGCAGCAAGACCTGAGTCTTCCCGGACACTTAATTCTGTGCGACCTTAGGCTAGGCAGTTTTCTTGTCTGAAATGGGGCTGATAAAAGCTTTTCATCTCAGGATTTTTGTGAGGATCAAATCTGATCATTTATATAGAGCATTTTGAAAACTTCAAAACTTAATATAAATGTTGGCTCTTACTTTTAAGAGGATATTAAGTAATTTTATCATTTTATAAGAAAATAAAATATTCTCTGCTTTTCACAAAATCAGTGATATTCAGAGTTGGAGAGAATCTAAGCAGCTATCTGGACAAACCTGTACACATAAAGAATTCCTACTACTATACACTTGACAAGTGGTCATACAACCTTTGCCTAAGGACTTCCATTAAGCCCATATATCTTCCCAAGGCAGTCCATTCCACTTTCAGATTTCTGTAACTGCTAGAAAGGTTTTCCTGACATTGAGCCTAAATGTGATTCTTTGCAACTTCTATATTTCTTAGAGAGCTTTAGGAGGAAAAAGATGTTTTCTGACAGGTTAATAGACTTTAGCCATTGTCCTTATTAAATGGAATCACCAAGCAAATCCACATTTCTGCAGTCTTATTTGAAATGTGCTACAATGGACTCACCTTTAAGCATAACCTACTAGTGACACAAAATTACAGAATTCAGAGCGTGAGCATCCAGAGTATCACATGGAGGTCATTACTTTCATCTGGGAAACCCCTCTCTTACCCCTACATAAGTTCTTACCTCTCCCACCTGGCTATTGCAAATTGGGTACTTTGAATTAGTCTCTAGGACTCAGGGTTTGTTTGTTGTTGGGGTTTTTTTTTTTTTTTTTTTGGTTCGTTTTTCAAATCATCCTCTGTAAATGCACCTAAATTTATCAAAAGTTGAATTTTCTTGTGTTAGTGGCCATAGCAGCCCATCTGCTTTGCCTGTAAGAAAGTATAAATGTGCTTTTTTTCTCAGTAAATGACCTAGAAGAGGACACAGAGATGAATCATACAGGATACTTTTGAATGACTGAGGACAAGAATGAAACTTGCATATCATAATCCAAGTAAGGCTTGATGAAAGAATCTGTCATTGTCTAGGACAATGACTAGGGGATATTCCCAACCTAGATCCAGGCATGCAGATTTGTTCTTTCATTTTTAAAACATAGTAACCTCATAGTTCTGTCCTAAGAAGACTGTGTGTCATGTTGCACATTCTGAAATAGCCTTTCCTGATAAATGTGCAGCATTGCACATCCCTTTCTCTGTAGGCACAGGTCAAATAATGTCATGTCTCACAGTGCCTGGCACATGGTAGGTGCCTAACAAATGTTTGTTGATTGACTGGTCTCCCCCTTATTTAACTGCTTCATACTAGACTTAATAGGGGACTAGATGGATGATTTCACTGCTATTTGGAATTTCCAGGTAAGGAAAACAGGTAAGCATCTTCTCTGTCACTTATAGTCTTAGAGAGTTTCCTAGTACACTGAAAAGTTAAGGGATTTGCCCAGGGTCGCACACCGTGTCAGAGGAGCCTGAATCTAGATCTTCCTGATCCCTAAGGTTAGCCCTCTACCCATTACGCCAAGCTGCTGCTCATCTTAACAAACACTATAAAAATAGCCAGTATTGTACTTGGGAGGGGGGAAAAGGCTTCTCCAGGATATCAGGGAATAGAGAAAACACTTAGATTCTAGGAAGATTCTAGGAACTTAACACAGAAGTGAGTGAGCAGAACAGATCTGAAGTAAAATTGTAAACTAAACAAAAGGTGCCTTCAGCAAGCTCTTGGCTCCCTTTCTATATCTCTTTTCTCTTACCTAATATCCAGTGTTTCTCTCTGTCTCCGTCTCTGTCTCTCTGTCTTTCTCTGTCTCTCTCTGTCTCTGTCTCTCTCTGTCTCTCTCTGTCTCTCTCTGTCTCTCTCTGTCTCTCTCTGTCTCTTTCTCTCTCTGTCTCTCTATCTCTCTCTCTCTCTCTCTCTCTCTCTCTCTCTCTCTCTCTCTCTCTCTCTCTCTCTCTATCTCTCTGTCTCTCTCTCTCTCTCCCCGTTCTACCAACCCCCATCCTTAGCAAACTTCTTCCAAACCCACTTTTCCCATCATACTGTTATATCCCCTGCATCCCTTTCACTCACTATTCTATTTTTCTCCTAGGTCAGAAATCCCTAGGCTGTTAACCCAGTGCTCATTAATCTGTTCATGAAAACTAACATGGTAACATCACTTCTATATCTGATTAGAAAGGTCTCCCACAGGGAAGGACTGAAGCTGAAGGAAGAACTATCTCTGGGGTTTTGAGTGACCATAGAGAGTAGACAGTAGAGACACTAGACGACAGCTGGGGTCTTATGGCCCTGCTTCAAGAGCTATTAAGTAAAACAGCTCCAGTTATCTGTGAATTGGTGCAACCATTCTAGAGAGCAATTCAGAATGATGCCAAAGAAGTGGTTAAGATATCCTCATTCTTTGACCAAGAAATTTTACTATTAAGCATAGATCTCAAAGAGATAACATACACACAGCTCCATAGACACTAAAATATTTATAGCACCACTTTTTATGGTAGCAAAGAACAGCAAATAAATCAATTGTGGATTGTCTGAACAAGTTGAGGTAGTGAATTGTGCAGTAAAAAAATATAATGAATACAGAGAAGCATGGAAAGTCTTGTGTGAGTTGATGCAAAGAGAAGTAAGCAGAACAAAAAACAAAACAAAATAACAATATATCAAATGACTAGAGCAATGGAAATGGAAAGTCTAACAACTACAAAACAATAAAAAATAAACACTATAATATTACAAAAAACAAACATGACCCCAAAGAAGGAATATGAGAAAACACATCCCACTCCTACTTTGCAGAGGAGGAAGTGGAGGAGTTTGTCTATGGATGTAGAACATTGTATATTCTTTTTACTGTCATTTTTTTTTAAATTTACTGATCTGTGCAGTATATAGAGCATGAAACTTGAAATAAGAAATATCTGCATTTGAATCTTGCCTCAGACAATTAATATCTTTGTGAACATAGGCAAGTAACTTAACTTCTCTGTAACTCAGTTTCTTCATCTATAAAATGAGGCAATTTAACTAGGTATTCTCTAAAGTTGCTTCCAGATTGAAATCTAAGATCCTGTGGTATCAATTTCATTATCTGTAAAACAGGGATAATAATAGCACTTACCATCTGGGTGGTGTAGTGTTATAGAATAGGAAGATCTTTCCTGCTCATTAATAGGTCTAACACATGGAGCCTGTGATCATATGAAGACTGGATCATATGGAGCTGAGACTGAGAAGAGCTTGCCTAAGGAGGAGAGAGAGAGAGAGAGAGAGAGAGAGAGAGAGAGAGAGAGAGAGAGAGAGAGAGAGAACAAGCTCTGTGTGTGTGTGCACGTGCACGTGTGCGTGCATGTGTGTGTGTGTGTATGTGTGTGTGTGTGAGGAATTTGTCTAGGGGAACTTATTTTTTGTGGTGAGGCCTGACAGAAAGAAGGTTTAAGATGTTGGCACTCCTTGGATTAGTGATAAGTACCCTGTTAAATCTTATCTCCTGGTATTCTAATGCTATCTCAAATAAATATTTTGGTTTTGTCTTTGGGGAAGAAAGTTTTATTTTGCTAATGTACCCTGGAAATATGCATACATATTCATTGTGGCTGTTATGGATATTGCACTGGCCTTACAGGTGGTGCAGTGGATAAAGCATTGGATCTGGAGTCAGAAAGACTGAGGTTCAAGTCCAGTCTCAGACACTAGCTGTGTGGCCCAGGGGAAGTCACTTAACCTCTGTCTGCCTCATCTCCAAAATCAGGATAATTAATAGCACCCAACTCCCAAGGTTGTTGTGATCATCAGTTGAGATAATATTGGAAAAGTTCTTAGCACAGTGCCTGGCACATAAGTTGGCAGTTGATAATGCCTATTCTCTTTCTCCTCTTTCCCCCTACTTCACAGGGTTGTTGTGAGGATCAAGTGAATTAACATATAGAGCATTTTGCAAACCTTAAAAGGCCAGATAAATTTTAGCTATTCTCCTTTCCTAAGTAAAAATAAAAAATAAAAAAAACCTCTTTGCTATAAGGGATGGCTCTCTGAAAGTGAGGGCGGGTAGGGACAAAGGGGGAAATTTAGATTCTATAGAAACAAACAATATCAATAATGTTTTTTTAATCTACTCCCTTTACTCTGCCACAAGTGAGGCTTGTTCTTAGTATAGGGACACGGTGGCCATGGCTGCAACTCTTCCCAGTGAATTTCACACCAGACCTTTTAATTTGCTGAGTGCTTACAATAAACAGAACATCTGACCACCACAGCTCCATCACATTCTTGGTGAACCTTGTGTTGGCTGGGGGGAAGAGAGGAGGAAAAGCTTGGGTCAGTTGTTCATTTTTTGCCTTAGCAAGGCAATGATTGGAGAGCAAGAACTCTGAGTTTTCATGGCTGTGGAGGCTGTTCAACTGGCTCTAGCTGCTTCACCTTCTTCTTTTTTTTTCCTTCCATAGCTGATTCAGACAGTGAGCGCAATAGACCAGGATGACCCACAAGATGGTCAGCACTTCTACTACAGCTTGGCTCCTGAGGCAGCTAACAACCCCAACTTCACTCTAAGGGACAATCAAGGTAAGAAGAGTGGCCGCAAACTGTTAGTTATAGAGATGCTCTTTTTGAGAGTTGAGCTGGTGATGCTTTCCATTACAATGCTATTTCCAGTAACACCAAATGATTCCTGCTGATTAGAGAGGACTTCAAGGTCATGTGGTTGTGCCCATTTTTCTCTAAAGCATGTTCCCCAGCTCCCAGGGAACATACATATTCCAGCAGCCCTAGCTTCCCCTTGATGGGCATGCTGCAGGTTTGTACATCTGGAGCTGAAGGAGACTTACTATTAATTCATAAAGGTTTGCTCAAAGGTAGGAGAAATGAAGCCTTGAGCTGATATGGGGAAAAGAATCTGGCTGTTCTTTTGACAAGTAGAGCTTTTTTAAGTATCTCCACAGGGTGTCAGGGATGCAGCACCTTCCCCTCTGGCTCCAAACATTCCTTTCATTTCCCTGACTGCTTGTGATTCTTCTTTACTGCTCTGTCGATGTGGTGAAAGAGTTTAGAGAAGGTGGGAGAAAATGAGCTGGAAAGGAGGATTAGCAAAGCCAGAGAGGGGCATTTGGAATAGAGGGGCAAGTAATAAGCAAATTTTGGAAAAATATTGAAGAAGAGCAGAGAGATCTTGAAGAGTCAAGATAAGGGGCACTTAGGTGGGGCAATGCACTGGCCCTGAAGGCAGGAGGACCTGAGTTCAAATTCGACCCCAGACACTTGACACTTACTATGTGACCTTAGGCAAGTCACTTAACCCCAATTGCCTTGCCATCCCCGCTCCAAGAAGAGAGTTAAGATACAACCATCACAATGGTCTGTCAGTATGCCTAGGTAGTGCTGTGGATAGAGTACTAGGTATGGAGTCAGGGACACTTGAGTTCAAATCGGGACTCAAACTATTATAATCATCATTATTTTTGTTAATATTATGGTTATTATTACTTTTAGTTTCCCCATTGAAAGGCAGGTAGGTGACACAGTGGCACAGAATGCAGGACCTGGAATCAGGAAGACTCATCTCCCTGAGTTCAAATCTAGCCTCAAACACTTACTAGCTTTGTGACCCTAGACAGGTCACTTAACCTTGGTTGCCTCAGTTTCTTCATCTGTAATATGAACTAGAGAAGGAAATAGCAGACCACTCCATTATCTTTGCCAAGAAAATCCCAAATAGAGTCACAAAGAGTCAGACACAACTGAAAAATGTCACCAGATTACAGACGAGGAAACTGAGAGTAAGAGTGGATACATAATTTGCCCAAGTTTACATTACATTTAAATAAATTCTGAAGTGAACCTGGTCAAGTCGCTTACCCATTCTCATCCTCAGTTGCCTTATCTGAAAAATGGGGATAATTATAGCACCTACTTGACAGGGTTGTTGTAATGATCAAATGAAATAATATATTCAAAGGATTACACAAATCTTAAAGTGCTATGTAAATGCTAGCTATTATTATTTAATACTTATTTTATTTTATATACTTCATCCCTTTTTAAAAATTATCATTAGGGTACTTCAGTTATCTGGACATCTTGCAGAATCTATCAACTTTTGATCCATTCATTTCTTACTCCTGAAATGAGTGAACTTAAATAACATTTTGATTATCTAAAATACTAAGAACTATGTGGTCATTAAAGTTAAATATAAAATTGAAATCCATAATTCCTGATTTTCTTTTTCTTCTTAACAGAATGATAGGAGTCAAATTGTACAGGTAGCATTATGTGTAGTACAGAGTGGGAGTCAGCAAGACCTAGGTTCACATCCTGCCTCACATGCTTACTTACTATATGATTCTGACTAAATGATTTAACTTCTTTGGGCCCCACTTTCCTCATATATACAATGAGGTATTTGGATTAGACATTCTCTGAGGTTCCTTCCAGCTCTCCTTCAACCTCATCAGAGCTGACACTTATATAATACTTAAAGACTGTCAGTGTTACACATTGTCTTATTTGATCCTCCCAACTCTATGAAATGGCTTCATAGCTATTATTACCACTGTTTTTTCAGATAAGACAAACTGTGACTTAACTGTGAATGCTACCTCATGAACTTGACTTTAAGAGGCAGCTGACCTAGAGTCAGGAAGGCCTGAGTTCTCAGATATTTGCCAGCTATGTGACTGTCTCTAAATCCTCATCTGCCTCAGTTTCCTCGTCTATAAAATGAAGAGGTTGAACATGATGATCTCTAACGTCTTTTTTTGCTTTATAATTCTATGCATCTGTTATTCTTCCAACCAGGCAAATATCCTGCTATTATTGATAAATATGATACTTCAAATAGGAAGTAAATACACAGACACACACACACACACATACACACACACACACACACATATATATATATATATATACATATATATATATATATATACCAGTGAAAAAAAATTAAGTGAAATCATATAATAGTATTTCAATGACAGCAGAAGAGCTTTGCTTTCTCTGTTACCTCAACCCAGGATGCAAATAGAATAAGTAACAGATATAGCATCTGGTCACCACAACCCAAGCACCATGGGGATGGGGGGTAACCTGGAACCAGGCAAGGGAATAGGAGCAACTCCGCTGTGGATATAAAGGGACCATGATTTGGGATCACTAAGAGGCAAGGTCAGTAAACTATAATGTCACTAGGGGAAAGTACACATCTCTAAATTTCAAGACCCTTTCAGATATAACTGCAGTTTCCTCACTTCATTATGGCTCAGTCTAAAAAGAGCAACTGTTAAACTAGTTTTAGTCTAAAAGTAATGGGTATTTATAACTTTGTTCCATTAAACAGACCCTGCTTTCCATATGAAATCCAAAATTTAATATGACACAAAACATTATTCAGCATGATACAATGGGAAGATTATTAGCTTTGGAGTCAGAGAACCCTGGTTCAAATCCCACTTTTGCTGCTACCATCTGTGTAACCTTGGGCAAATCATTTAATATCCGTGGGACTCAGTTCCTAACCTACAAAATGAAGTGACAGGACAAAATGATCTCTAACGTCTCTTCTACTTCCAAGTCTATAAAACTTTAAATTCCCTCATTTTCTACCAATTTATGCTAATCTCTTTAAAGCAGTCTTGTTTCCTTCATACTATTAATGGTGTAGGAAGTAGACTTGTAATGTCATTTGTATAAGGAATTCCAAGATGAAGAAATTCCCTTTACCAGTTTGGGTTAGCACATTCTCAGTCTATAGTCTTAGAGTTGTCTAGAACACTAAGAGGTTAAGTGACTTGCCCAGGATGTCATAACCAGTATGCATCACAAGTAGGACTCAATCCCAAGTCTTCCTGTCAGTGAGACCAACTCTCTATCCAGCAAGCCATGCAACCTCTCCAGAATTCATTTTGTAAAATTCTTAGGAAAAAGTGGATAATAACGAATACTCATAGTTGAAGATACCCATATCTCGGTCCCAGACAAACACTCTCCCCTAACCCCTAATGTTTTTAGAGCTAATTCAACTAAAACAAAATTATCAAGTACTGTTTGTGAAGATCATGGTACTAGCTACTAGAATTGGAGCGGGGCTGGGCAAGGGGAATTTACAAATTAGATAAGGTCCTTCCCCTCATGGGGTTTATATTGTCCAGCTAACAGGTAGATTCCCATTCAACAGTGTTTTGGTTAGTTCTTCTCAAACTCACTTAAATCTTGCCTACAACAAAGGCTGATCTCACAGATTTCTAAAAATATCAAATTACTTTTTTTTCAGGTTTCCCCATTTTATATCGCAGAATCACTGTGAAAATTTTATAGGAAAGTCAACAAAAACCTCAATCTGAAATAGGCATATTCCATGACCTTTGACATTCTGTTAGTCAGCAGTTATCCTTGTAATATGGAAGTATGTTTTAAAAAGAAATTATCTGTTTTTCCATTTATCTACTTTACAGGGAACCCTACTTGCAAAAATAGTCCTTGACCCTCACGAGTAGGTTTTGGAAAGAAAATCATAGAAAAGAATAAAAGAACTATTGATTTCTAGCATAGCATATCACATCCTATCAGACTGCCTGTAGAGTGATTATAGAATTTTTCCACACTGGCATTTAGTACTATACCTACCTAGAGAAAAAATATGTTGCAAAGTATTAGGTCCAAGATTTCTTATGAGTTACTTTGGGTCCCTTTCCAGTACCAATTTTTGGAGCCAACACCCATACATGAAAGTCTACTAGAGCAGGACAGCTAGGAAAAGGAAATGATTCATCCCTTGGAATGGTCTCAAAAACACCAGTCAGCACATTTTCAACAGAAAGCATAAACTTTTAATGTCTTCCCATGCCAGTTTTCTATACAAGTACATTCTACTGTAGGACCGTCAGGAAAAGATGCAAGACTCCCAAATCCACACTGTGTTTGTGAAAGTATATCACACTAAAAGAAAATGTAGATCTCTGATCATGTCACTCCCTACTCAATAAATTTCAGGGACTCACTATTATCTCTAGGATCAAAATAAACTTCTCTCTTTTACTTTTAAAGTTCTGTACAATCAGACCCCAACCAGCTTTCCAATCTTACTATACGTTGCTCCCCGTTACTGCATTCTACACTTTGACCAAAATGCCCTTCCTACTCTTCTCACACACAATAATCTATCTTCCATCTCCACACCACCATGTTGTTGTCTACCTGACCTGGAACATACTTGTATTCACACATCACATCTGCCTTTTAGTATAGTAGCACTGCATGATACATAAAATGGAGAAAAGATGCAGTCCCTGCTCTCATGGAAATTGTGGTCTAGTAGGAGAGAAAGATCAAATGTCAATAACTCTAATGTATACAACATTTCATGATAAATGCCACATTTAACCACATTAATTTGTCAGGAAATTCTTAAAATTGTGACCTTTTCTCAGTGTGCTAAACACTTTTACAAATAATGTCTCATTTGATTCTCTTCGAGGTAGGTGCTATTATTATCTCTATCCAACAGTAGAGGATGCCATGAAAGGTTTTATACAGGCAGCAGTGATTGATCAACTATGGATGAAAATATTCCAAAGTTCTTTCAAATCTGTGATCTCATCAAGGTGTATATTCCCTCCACTGATGTAGATGATAACCCATCAATTCTGGTCCAGTTTGTGGAATAGTCATAAAGCTCTTCACATGCAGTTGCCATCAAAGTCCATCCCAAGTGTTTCAAGCATTCCAATATTTCAAGGTTATCAATAAAGTAATTGCCTGCCCATCAAATGTCTCTTGCCCATTCTGGTCATTCATTTTTTGGATGCCATTCTTCACGTATTTCCTGATGTGAAATTCTCCTTTATAATTTGTTACATCCTTTTCACAACCACTGCCTTTTGGGTGATCCTCAACTTTAGATTTCAGTCTCAGATCCCATAACTTACTGCTTTACAATGTCATTATATTGGATGGAAATGAATACAGTATTCAAGAGATGGTTCTTTATCACAGAGAAGTGATTGGAATCATTAAGAAAATCACAAAATTTCTTAAAAGCAATCCAGCCTGCTCTCCTCTTTCTGGTCAATTCTGGGATTGACTTTTTGCAGTGTCCAAGATATATAGTTATAGATATACCATAGGTGTGTATGTATACACACATGTGCATATGTGTGAATTCATACATATATATATGTATATGCATATATGCATATACATATATACACACATATTGATACATGGGTATTTTTACAGATAGGTTCTAAAGACTGTCCATCCAACTACATACCTTAGTCTGTACTAAGGGTCACCAAACTATAGCATAAATAGTCAAATAAATGACTGAATGAATAGATAGACAGATAGGGGCAGCTAGATGATGCAGTGGATAGAGCACCAGTGCAGGAGTCAGGAGGATCTGAGTTCAAATCTCACCTCAGACACTTGACACTCACTAGCTGTGTGACCTTGGGCAAGTCACTTAACCCCAATTGCCTCATCTTGGCTCATCTCCAGTCATCCTGATGAATATCTGGTCACTGGATTCAGATGACTCTGGAGGAGAAGTGAGACTGGTGACCTGCACAGCCCTCCCTCATTCAGAACAAAGTCAAGTACAAGTCATGTCATTATTTCTCTGATGGCATGGTCTTCTTTGGCAATGAAGGACAACACACACAGATAGATAGATAGGTAGATAGATAGATAGATAGATAGATAGATAGATAGATAGATAGATAGATAGATAGATAGATAGACAGACAGACAGACACAGACAGACAGACAGACAGAGACAGAGTGATCAGCTACTTGGACCTTTTGGTGTCACTATTAATATACTGTAAGGCATTTCTCAAACACTTTGTCTCCTCAAATCTAGTCTCAAATTTATTTTTGCAAAAGAAAACTTGTTCTATAGATTACACACACTTGAAGAATGTTGAGAATATGGCAAAATTTTATAGAATATCATAGCACATACAATTCAAACCTATATTGCAGGAAATTTGATGAACTTATGCTCTATAGTTATATAGCTAATGTATAGTTTTAGGCAAATTATAACCTAGCAATAGCTAAATTTTTAATCTATTATTTTAACATCTGTGATTTCATCTCTTTTTTCTTTTTCCACACTGTTATCTCATTTGAGTCCCACAACTGTCCTAGGAGGGAGATATACATTTTGTTTTTATTTCATTTATATTCCCACTATATTTCTTTCACAGCCCCTTCAGGAACATCATCCCTTATAATCAAATGATTAAAAAAAGAGGAAGAAAAAGAAAGTTTATCAAAACTAAGTAATGCATAAAAAAATTTTGACATTACATACAGTGTACTACAACTATTATCCCCATTTTACAGATGAAGAAACAGAAGATACTTAGCTAGTAAAGTCCAAGGGAGATTTGAGAATTCAGGTCTCTCCCAACTTCAGGATCACCTCTTTCTCCTACACCAAGAATTCTTAATCTGGGCTCCATAAACTTGAGACTTTTAATATATTTTCATAATTTCAAAAAAATTTATTTCCCTTATACTTCTATTTACTTTATATTATGCTTTTGAAAACATTATTTTGGGAAAGGGCTCATAACCATTATCAGACTTCCAGAGGGGGTCCATGACATAGAAAGGTTGAGAATCCCTGAACTTCATTGTGACCAATTCCATGGAAAGAAAAGGGGAGGTGGCAGGTAGGGAGAGGGAGAGAGGTAGGGGAGGGAGGAAGGAAGGAAGGAAGTGAGGAAGGAAGTGAGGGAGGGAGCAAGCCTCGATGCTTAAGCTACCAATCAAGGTCAAACCTCTCCCCAAGTTGATCTCCAAATGTAAGTTTTCAAGTTAGTAGCATCCCTACCTTCAGCCCACCCATGGGAAAGTGGCAGTAGCCCATGACTAGAGGATTTCAAATAAGCTTATGTTAAAGGCACACCCTTTTTCAAAGGTACCAAGAGGATTTGATAGCTGTCTTTGAGGGACTATTAAAGAAAATAGTAAAGGACATGAGCTCCAGCCAAATTGGAATGTGACAGAAATAAGCAATCTGCCACAACCACCAAGGTTGCTCACCGAGGTCTCAGCCTCTTTTTCACGTTTTGTTTTTTAACTTGAGGCACAAAGCAGCCGTAAGGCCTTGAGAAACTGCTGAGCAGGAATAAACAGGGACCAGAGTTGCCCTTGATTGTTCATTTCTGTCTGGCTTTCCCCAAGACACTTTGGTGAGATCTGAAGGCTGACAGCTAGCCCTGGGCGGTTTATGTCACAAAGAATAGGACATTCTCCTGAAAAGGCCCAGCCTCCCAGGTCTCAGTGTTTTGCCTGGAAGCAAGTAAAAATCAGACAGGGAAACAGAGGCCAAATGCTGATGCATGCAAAACCAGAGAGAGCACAAACATGGGAACACCACAGAGACTTGTCCTCCTGTCACTCTCCTCTCTTCTTTCTTCCCTCATCAGAAAAGTTAAATTCACTTGTTTGTGTATCTTCTTCTTCCCACCTTTCTCCTCCTACCTCTTCCAATCCAACTTTTTTTTTTCTTTTCCCAACCCAGACAATACTGCCCGGATTCTTACCAGGAGATCTGGCTTTCGACAGCAGGAACAGAATGTCTTTTACCTGCCCATCCTGATAGCAGACAATGGAAGGCCCATGCTGAGTAGCACAGGCACACTGACAGTCCAGGTGTGCAGCTGCGATGATGAGGGGGATGTGATGTCCTGCAGTGCTGAGGCCTACATGCTTCCTGTCAGCCTGAGCAGGGGGGCCCTCATCGCCATCCTCGCATGCATTTTTGTTCTCCTAGGTAAGTCGACATTGTCCTAGTTCACTCCATCATGAACAATGAGTAATTGCTTTGGAAATCTTAATTAATGCTCTATGTAAATCATTGTCAGGAAAGTATGTGTCACAGTGGGTAGAGTACCAGGCCTGAAGTTAGGAAGATTCATCTTTCTGAGTTCAAATCTGGCCTCAGATACTATCAGTGTGACCCTGAGCATGTCACTTAATCCTGTTTGCCTTAGTTTCCTCATCTGTAAAATGAGTTGGAAAAGGAAATTGCTAAACCATTCCAATATCTTTGCCAAGAAAACCCCAAATGGGATCATGAAGAGTCAGACAGGACTGAAATGACTGAGGCAGGAATGAAAAGGAAAGTACATTGCAGGCAAGGGAATGGATGGAGAGCCAGGACAAAGGTATGGGGAAGGGAGATGGATTGTTGCAGATATAGAACAATATGAAGACCAGTTTAATTGAACCATGGTTCAATGTGTGCACAACGGAAGAAAAACAAACATCACAATGCTGGAAAGGTAGGTTGGGGGAAAGGACTGTGAATGTCCAAAGGAAGCATCATCCCCATGTTGGCAAGAGACTTCAGAATGTTGTCAACGTGACATATCAGAATCATAGAACTTTAGAGACAGACCCGATAAATCCTCTACCTCATGAGTTTATAGTAGCAATCAAATGAGATAATGGATATAAAGTGCTTTGTAAACTAGAAAGCACTAGAATAAGGGTGGGGAACCCATGGCCTTGAGATGTGACCTTGAGGCTGCAGGTTCCCCACTTCTACACTAAAGAAATGTACACTATTGTTATTCTTGAATCCTCATTTTATGGATGAGAAAGTTGAGGTATGGAGAGGTGAAATGATTCGCCAAATGTTTCAAAACTAGTGAATGGCAGTGCAGGGACCTAGAAGCCAGTTTAGATGTCTCAGTCTTCCTAGCTTTCACTGTATATTGCTGCCTGCTGAGTTTGGGTTATTTCCAAAAAGTATATAGTATAATGGAAAGAGTCTTAGACCTGGAGTCTGGAAACACCTGGGTTCAAAGCCCACCTCAGCAACTTATCAGATGGATGACCGTGGGCAAGTAGGTTAAACTCTCTGTATATCAGCTTTCTTATCTGTAAAATGGTGATAATGGCAGTATCTGCTTCTGTAGGTTGTTGTGAGGACCAAAAGAAATAATGTGTGAAAAGGGCTTTGCAAACCTTAAAATATTTTATAAATGTCATCTGGGAATGTTAAACAGGGTTACTGCTCAGTACTTTATTCTATCAATCAATCAACTGACAAACATTTCTTTCTTTTTCCCCAACTAAAATTATTTTCAGTTTTCAACGTTCACTTCCATAACATTTTGAATTTCAAATTTTCTCCCCATCTCCTCTCTCTCCTCACTCCGAGACAGCATGTATTTGGTTATCCTTTCCTCCAATCTACCCTCCCTTCTATCATGCCCCATCCCCTCCCTTATCCCCTTTCTTCTGTTTTCCTGTAGGGCAAGATAGATTTCTATACTCCATTGCCTATATAGCTTATTTCCTAGTTTCATGTAAAGGCAATTTTTAACATTCATTGTTAAAGCTTTGAGTTCCATATTCTCTCCCTTTCCACCTCCCCACCCACCCACCCTCATTGAGAAGGCAACTAATTTGATATAGGTTATACATATATAGTTATGTAAAACATTTCTCTGACAGTCATGTTGTGAAAGACTAACTGTATTTCCCTTTATCCTATTCCACTCTCCATTTATTCTATTCTCTCCTTTGACCTGTCCCTCTACCAAAGTACTTGCTTCCAATTACCCCTTCCCCCAATATGGCTGTCCCTTCCCTTGTCCCTCCCCTCTTCATCTTTTTCCTTGCTTTCCTGTAGGGTAGGATAAATATCCATACCCAATTGAGTGTGTATGTTATTCCCTCCTGAAGCCAAATACAATGAAAGTAAGGCTCTCACCTTACTCCCTCTCACTTTCCCCTTCTTCCCCTCCATTGTAAAAGCTCTTTCTAGCCTCTTTTATATGAGATGATTTACTACATTCTTTCTATCCCTTTCTCTTTGTCCCAGTACATTTCTCTGAACACTTTATTTTTTTTATATCATCCCTTCATCCTCAGCTCACCCTGTTCTCTCTCTCTCTCTTCATACATACACACACACACATACACACATACACATATGCATACACATATCTATATAGATATACATATATATTCCCTCCAACTCCTCCAACTACCCTAATACTGAGAAAGGTCTCATGAGTTACAATTGTCTTTCCATGTATTGAAATTCCATTTTTCCCCTGAAGTATTATACTCAATTTTGCTGGGTAGGTGATTCTTGGTTTTAATTCTAGCTCTTTGGCACTCTAAATTATCATATTCCAAACTCTATGATCCCTTAGCGTAGAAGTTGTTAAATCTTGTTTTATCCTAATTGTGTTTCCACAATACATCAATTGTTTCTTTCTGGCTGCTTGTAATATTTTCTCCCTGACCTGGGAACTCTGGAATTTAGCTACAATATTCTTAGGAATTTGCTTTTGGGGATCTCTTTCAGGAGGTGATAGGTGGATTCTTTCCATTTCTATTTTACCCTCTGGTTCTAGAATATCAGGGCCATTTTCCTTGATAATTTCTTATGACATGATGTCTAGGATCGTATTTTGATCATGGCTTTCAGTTAGTTTAATAATTTTTAAATTATCTCTCCTGGATCTATTTTCCTGATCAGTTGTTTTTTCAATGAGATATTTCACATTGTATTCTATTTTTCATTCTTTTGGTTTTGTTTTATTATTTCTTGATTTTTTATAGTCATTTGCTTCCATTTGCTCCATTCTAATTTTGAAGGAATTCTTTTCCTCAGTGAGCTTTTGGACTTCTTTTTCCGTTTGGCCCATTCTGCTTTTTAAAGCATTCTTCTCCTCATTGGCTTTTTGGACCTCTTTATCCATTTGGGCTAGTCTAATTTTACAGGTGTTACTTTCTTCAGTATTTGGGGGGGTTTCCTTTAGCAAGCTCTTGACTCCTTTTTAATGATTTTCTTGCATCACTCTCATTTCTCTTCCCAATTTTTCCTCTATTTCTCTTATATGATTTTCAAAATCTCTTTTGAGCTCTTCCATGGCCTGAGACATATTTTTCTTGGAGGCTTTAGATGCAGGAGCCTTGACCTTGTTACCTTCTTCTGGTTGTATTTTTTAATCTTCCTCATCATCAATGAAGTAAGAAAATACCTTTCCATTGAGAAACTAAAAATCTATCATCTATTCCCTCCCCCCAAGGGTTTGCTCATCTTCCCAGTCAAACACTTGACTTTTGAGCTTTTTGTTAAGTACAGGGCTCCAGAAGCAGCCCTGGGGCCAGGGTTGAGGCTGGGGCTGGGGCTAGACCCCACCCTCCTCTCAGCCAGGTCAGAAACCCTTCCCATTGAGCTTCTAAGCTGTCTTTGGCTTTTGTGGGTTAAGAAGTCTGGAAACCACCACAGCATTAGTGATTCAGTCCCCTAAGGCTTGCTCCCACTCGGTCCATGCAAGCATGGTCCACACCTAATTGTGCTCAACTCTCAGCCCAGTGGGATGTACCCTTCCTGTTGACCTTCCAGATTGTCTTGGGCTGGAAAATTTGCTTCAGTCTGTCATTTTGTGGCTTCTGCTGCTGTAGAATTTGCTTAGAGTTATTTTTTACAGTTTTTTTAGGGGTCTTCGGGAGAGCTCAAGTGGATCCCTGCTTCTACTCTACCATCTTGGCTCAGCCCTGACAAATATTTCTTAAGTACTGCTATGTAGGTACTTGGCACTATTTTAAGAGCTGAAACAATCCATACTCTCATGGAGTTGCCAATGTAATGGGGGAGAAAATAAGAATAAATAGATAGAGATGGCATAAAAAGAAAGCAAATAAATACAAATATATAAAAAATAATTTAATGCCAGGTTCTCTGGGAGGGAGAGTACTAGAAGCTGTTTCACTGGCATTTTCCTGGCATGTAGAGAACCCATGGGCACTCACGTGGCAAGGGATGATAATGGAGGCAGCTGTTTTGAATGATAGCTTTATTATAACCATTAGAGGTCAACAGAAAAGCCAAAGAAATAAAACTACCAAGATCAAATTCCTAACACCTGCACATGGGGGAAATAAAAACAACACTTGATCTAGATTCAAGAGGCAGGTGGGACCTCAGGGTCTTATTACCACCCAATCTTTCCCTAACAATAATTGGTATAAAGCCAATTCTGGGCAACTGAAACAGGTGCCTAGCTGGATACTCACTGATCTCAGAACTACATCAAGTGTATCCTGGCCTTCTCTCCCCCGTATATTTCTAGCTCATTTCTGACATCCTCATGGAAACTGGAACCCAGAGTGAATTAACTTTTAAGCTATAGAGGCAAAAGTATCCCTATTAATTTCACTGTATACCAGCAAGACATGTTATACAACAGTCTCCAAAGAATTAAAAATGAGTATTCCAGATGACAAGGAAGAAGATATAACGAGTGTGATCTGGGTACAATGTTTAACCACTAAGGAACTCTAGAGACCAGATAAGATCACAGAGTTAGAAGGAACTTTATAGGCTAGCTGGTTCAACCCCTAATTAAAAAAAAAAAAAAGATCAGGAAATTAGGACACAAAGATTAAGAGACTTACTTAAAGTTACCAAGGGTACATGGCAGAGCTGAGATTTGGACCTAAATCTTCTGATCTGGAACCTATGTTCTTTCCCTCTGCCTCACTGACTCTTAGGAAGCTTCTGAGAAGAGGAAAAGATGGGGTGGTCATTCATAGAGAGCAAGAGATGATGTCAGGAGGCAACCAGGGTTCTGTGCTGGTATTCTTATACTATTAAAAGAAAGAGAGGAAGGCTCCTAGCCCATTGGGTGGATCCCCTGTGGCAGACTTCGGGAGGACGTGGACAAAGGGCATGCAGGAGGGGCTGACATGGCTAGGTTGTAGCAGATAACATCAGAGGGCACATCCAGATTAATGAGATCACAAATCCCAGTCCCTTTGAGTGTTTGAGTAAAGAGCCAGGAGGGCAGTAGGCAGTGATGCAGTAAGAGGAGTTTGTCTTTGGAAGTCATTTTGATTTATTTCAAATCTAAAGTATATATTGAGCTTATTCTACATGTCAGGCTCTGTGCTAATAGAGGCTACAGAGATGTATAAGACAGTCCCTATTCCAAAGTAGATTCCCCTTTTAGTTCCCCTTTTTGCATTTTGCCCTTGTTTCCCCTTTATGACAGCAACCTACTTCCCCAAGTACTCTGTCTTCCTTGGGACTTTACCCTCCCACCTTATTTCTCCCTCTTTTTTCCCTGTCAAAACCTACTTGTTCTGTACCCTAATGCTGCAGGGAACATCTAGAAACTGCTAATAATCAGTCAACAAGCATTTATCCAGCAACTTATTGAGTTATCCATCTCGGGAATATTTGTACCTTAATAGAAAACAAAGCCTTAATGCTTGGTAGAATTTAAGATATCACCTAAAGTTCAAAGGAAACATTTGGGGCCTTAGGTCTTTCCTCCTCCTGTCAGATCATATCACTAACCAGGCATCCTTTATGGAGGTTAACTTGTGTAGTAAAAAGAACAGTGGAAGATCCGGGTCAGCTCTATCACCTATCTGTCATGTTACTTTAGAATTTACTTCTCTGAATCTGTTACCTCATCTAAAAAATGGAGATAATGTTTGAGTCATCTACTTCACAGGACTGTGAGAAAAGCACTTTGTAAACTATAAAACACTGTGTAAATATACCCTATTGTTAAACATGACTTCCCCTATGACAAAGGGAATTTCTTCTCCCCAACCCCCACTTTTTCTTTCATAAGCTCTCCCAAAACCTAAATCCAATCCTGGAAACAAGAAAATATCTGTAATGCATACACATTCTCATGACTGGGAATCAAACAGTTGTCATACTCAGCTTCAAGAGAAGATTGAGGGAGTGACAAATAGTTTACAAGTGGATTTTTGGGGGGATATCACAAAAAAATGGTTATTTAAATAACAGTAAACATGCAAATGGTCACCTGCATATGCAGCTGGTAGATATCCAAGGTGCAGATGGATGTGTTAGGTTTTCCATTGTCCCAGGAGAATAGAATGAAAATAAGTTTCCTGCTTCTAGAGGAAAACACCAAAAAGTAGCATGGAGAGGCCTACAGAATTTCAGAGTTGGAAGAAACTTCAGTGGCCCATCTAGCCCAACCAAGCAACAACTGAAAAATTCTCTACAACAAGCAAAAAGGAGAGTTCCTACCCACAAAGAGCTTATATTCTGATGGAGGAAGCCAACTCATAAAAAAGGAAGCCAGAAAGAGCAGGGGAGGATATTCCTTTAGGAGCACAGATATTAGTGGGGCCTACCTGCCTCTCAAGGAAGAGGAAACCCATTGCTTATCAAAACATTTGGATAACATTTACATGTGGATAGTTCTATTTTTGAGGAAATATTCCCCTCTACCACTCATGATTCTATTTCACAACTTCTATCCATTGTTCCTAATTATACCCTCTATCATTAAACAGAAAAAATTTTGGTATCACCTTCTGTTTAATAAGTACTTGAAAATAACTCCCATTAGTATTACTCCTCTATAGATTAAATATCCCTAGTTTTTTTGTTTGTTTGTTTGTTTTGAAGAAGGATAGGTAGGTAGGGTGTTGGGCCTGGAATCAGGAAGACCTGAGTTCAAATCTGACCTCAGACTTACTAGCTGTGTGACCCTGGGCAAGTCACTTAATCATGTTTACCTCAGTTTCCTCATCTGTCAAATGAGCTGAAGAAGGAAGTGGCAAGCCACTCCAGGATCTTTAAGAAAACCCTAAATGATGTCACAAACAGTCAAACACGAGTAAAAAAAAAAAAAAGAGTGAACAAACAGCCTCAGTTTCCTCATTTGTAAAATGAAGGGGTTGATTCAATATCCAATAAGGTCTCTTCTAGACTTCATTATATGATCTTATGAATTTAGTTCTAAGGAAAGATCTTTCTAGGAAAGAAAGATCTTTAGAGATCAGTTTCTTTTGCAGATGACGGAAGGTTGGCCCACAGAGATTAAATGATTTGGCTGGGTTCCTACAGCTGTGATTGTTAGAAGACAGATCTGACTCTTAGTCCTTTATTCTTTGTGCCATATCCCATGGATTCCCAAATAACCTTTGGAGTTCCTAGGAATCTAGGAAAATATCATCTGGGCTTCAGTTTCCTCATCTGTAAAAAGAAGGCATTTGACTCAATGACCCCTTGAATTCCTTCAACTTCTAACTTTCTTAACTCTCTGATTCCTCTTGTTTCCTAACACTGAAAACAGAGAGGAAGAAAATCCTATTGCAATTCCTCAAATACCCATAGGATGGCATGAGGAGCCCTCAAGTAGCTGACTATCACACAGCAGCAGGAATGAAAAGCTATTTACTTTCAGCTCAGAATCCAGACTGCCAGTCCTCACCCGAAAAAAAAGCTTCTGGGAAGCATTTTCACATTCTTTTAAGAAACTTCATATTTCACGCATTAGTTATTTCAGCAAATAGGTTCTGTATAATTGCTTCAACCTGACCCACAAAAGCTGTCTAGGCAAGGAATGAAGTTCAAAAGCCAGCATTTCAGTTCGCAGAAAGCCCCCAAGAGGCTCCCAAAGCAGCGGGTCACAGGTGGCACGTAAGCTGATGGCAGTCAGCTCTGCCCCTTCTGAAAGATCTTATTTTCCACTCTTTTGAGCTGCACCTCATTACCAGGAAGGCTTCCATCCATTTCTCTGAGACATTCCTAGAGACCTAGTGAGGAAAGGGTCACATTAGATTTGCTGAGGCAGCCCTCCACTTTAGGATGGGAACCGATGGGAAGGCCTTTCAATTATGTTCTACTGCTTTTGGCCACTACACAGAAGACCTGGTTATTGTGATTTTCAGGCATCTTTCAAGACTTGAGAGGCAGTATACCATAGGAGATAAAGAATTTGATTCATAAACAAGACCTGAATTCAAGTTCATACAAATACTGACTGTGGGGACCTTAGGAGCAAACACTGCCTTTTGACTTTCTTTGTATATCCAGTGCTTAGCACAAGGCTGGGCACTCAGTAGGCACTTCAATGTTTATTGACTGACTGGCTGACTCGATGACCCTTTGTAAGTTACTTGGCCTCTCAGTGCCTCAGATAACTCTAAGATTTTAAGCTGCTGATCTCCATTAGTAGAGGGAGTTTCCTCCCTGCTCAGATGAAACCACAAGTCTACATTATTTGAGGCTTATAATTTGATTGAAATCTCCTACAAATTATGAAACTCTTGAAAGTTCTATATGACTTTAATGTGGATGTTTGAAGAAACTAGATATTGAGAGAACACCTAATGGGGTTAGCTGACTTCTGCCCTAAAGGATATGGAATGACTTGAGCTTTTCTAGAAAGAACAGGAAAGGGACAAAGAATGAATTGGAAACTTTGTCTTCAGGTCTAGAATAAATTGGGTTATGGATGTTATGTTACTTTCAATATATGCCCTTGGAGCCCAGAATGGTTAATAACTACTATTATCCTGTCCAATCTGATTTTCCATTATTTCTTAGCATGTACCTTTCATTCAGCTTTAGGCCAGACTTCTCACTGTCCCACAAATGTACTGCGAGCATCCTCTCACCAGGAACGGCTCTATTCTTCCCCTTGAAAATGATGCAAACTCTACTACTCATCCTTCAGTACCTATCCCAAGGCCTACTTCTCCCTTAAGCTTTTCTCCAAAGTCCTTATGAATCATTCCCTTCTCTGAACTACAGTAACATCTTGGTGCTTAGAGACAGAGTGGCCTAGTGGTTGGAGCCCTGGACTCTGGGTCAAAAAGATGTGAGTTTGAATCCTGCAGCAGTTACTTAATAGTTATGTAATCCTATATATTATTTAAACTTTATAAGCTTTGTTTTCCTTACATGTAAAATGGGGATAAATTAGTATCTATCTCACATATTTATTTGAGGACCATATGAAATAAAATGTGTAAATCACTTTATGTGCCTTACAAATGTCAGTTATTATCAAACTATTGAACACTTTACCACATGCTGTCCTACATTTTTCATTTTCTTCTCCTTACTTAGTCTGCAAATTTCCCTCCTCAGTCATTTTCTCTGTCAGTTGGCACGTAAGCCCCTTGAGGGCAAGGACTATGCTTTATGATTCTTTCTCCCCATACCGTAGCAATACTAACAACATAGGAATCCAATAAATATATACTGCCTGGTTGATTGATTTTAAAATACAATGAAAATGTTAGGCATTTGCAGCATTACTTGGCATTTACAAATAACTCCATTTCACATCCCAAGTTCTTTAAAATCATTTTTTGTGAGTTATTAGTCAGTCCTTAATCTCTTGCAGTGCATATGACCACATTCTATATTTTCCCATTGGATAAACTGTGATCTGACTTTCCAGGGTTGTCAAGTTGTCACTGTTTACCAGCTCTGACAACACACACATACACACATATCAATAGAAGTCGTACAGCTAAAACGTCAACACACTTTCCAGAAAATGTCTTCAGTCACAGAGATAAACAGCTCAATGGGATTATCTCTATCTTGCCTTTAAACCCCAGTGAACATGTCCTGGGAAGAATACATCTCTTGGGATAAAATATTATCCAAACCTTCAAGAACAGACCTTAAAAGTATAGTGCTTAGTTATTACCATGATCATTTTTTTTTTCATTTCTCACGTTCCTTATTTTTCTTATAGTCAGTTGAATACTCCTCTCTCTGCCCCTCAAGAAAAAGCATAATTACTTTTCTCAATGCATGCCTTTCTGAGCATCATGAGTTATTGGAAGAACAAAGATTGTTTCTATTTTCTACCTTTTTTTAAAGAGAAAGTACCAGATATTTTGGGCTTACCTGTCATGCATTACTTTTTAGGATATTTCAGTATGAGATATGTTTTCAAGTGATTTTCAACATAAAATGGTTCAAAAACAGGAAATACTTTATGTATGACAAAAATATGAATTTATGTATATATATGTATGTATATATCTATACACATACACACATATGTATACTCTCTACTGCATGCTATCTCTCATCTATATATGTTGCTACATCAAGGATCTGTGATTTCAATATGGATTGTCCCTCTACCAAGACAGAGAGAAAGACAGAGGAAGAGATAGAGGGAGAGGAGGAAGGAGAAAGGAGGAAAGGGACAGGGACAAGGACAGGGAGACAGGTCAAAAGAAAAGCAAGAGTACTTGTTTGAGTCCTACCTGTGACATTGACTGCATGTGACTTTAGGCCAAGTGACTTACCTTCCCTTTGCCTCAATTTCATTATCAGTAAAATGGTGATACTGATACTTTTGCTACTAATCTGAGAGGACTGTTTTAGTCAGAAGGGGAAGGGACTGTGCCAATCACTTCACAAATATCATATAATTGGATCCTCCCAAAAACCCTGAGAGGTAGATGTTGTAATCCTTCTTTTTCAGTTGAGGAAACAAAGGCAGACAGAGGTAAAGTGACTTGACCATGATTACATGTAAGTAAATGTCTGAGGTCAGATTTGAACTCAAGTCTCTCTGACTAAAGGCCCAGCACTCTATTTGCTGCACCAATGAGCTTTAAGGTTTTAACCCTTAAAGTAACGCACAAATAAATAAAAGGTATTATAAATTACGAAATCATATAAATATTCAAATATGTTGATATATGTTAATATACCAAGTCTGACTTGTAACACTGAGGTATTAAGAGAGATGGATAGCGCCTATGCTCTATCCATCAGTGAGCATTTATTAAATGCTTGCTTTGTGCCAGTCCCTGTACACTGGGGATAAAAAGATAAAGTAGGGCTCTTCTAATGTGGAAAACAACATACACATGCATAGATATGTAGAAAATACATACAAAGCAGACACAAGATAACCTTGGAGGGGAAAGTGTTAACAGAAGCGGGGCCTGGGAAAGGCCTCTTGTAAAAAGGGTCACTTGAGCTAAGTCTTAGAGGAAGGTAGAGATTCAGTGAGTACTAAATGAGGAAAGAAAGTGTTCTAGTTATGGAAAATAGTAAAGAGAAACATATAAAGATGGGATGTGGAGTATTTGTGAGGAACAGTGAGTAAACAGTATAGTTGGCTATATAGTATATGGAGGGAATGAACAGGTAAGAAGTATAGAGATATAGGAAAGAGAGAGCTTGCAAAAACTCCAAATGCCAAATAAAGGACTTTATAGTTGATCCTAGAGGTAATAGGGAGCCACTAGAATTTAATGAGCAGTGTCATGGGCAGGCTCTCACTTCAGAAAAATCACTTAAGTCGTTGTGTGAAAGATGGACTGGAAGCGGACAGAGATTTGAGGCAAGGAGATCAATTAGGAAACTATTGCAAAAATTCAGGCAAGAGGTGAGGAGGGCCTGAAATAAAGTGATGGCTACGTGAGTGGAGAAGGGAATGTGAAATCTTGAGGAGACAGAAACAAGGTTTAGCAACTGAGTGCATATGTGGGGTAGTCGAGGGTGAGGCCCTAAGGACACTGAGGTTGTAACTGGGTAACTGAAAAAGTTAATGATGCCCCCTGTAGTCACAGGGAAGTTAGGAAGGGGGGTGAATTGGGGGTACGATGGATAGAATGAGTTCTGGCTTAGGTATGTTGAGTCTGAGATGCCTTCAAGTATATAAATCTGGAAATCACCTGTATTTATTGAATTTAAAACTTAAATATAAAATGAGGAAAGAAAAAAGAAATTTCCATGTACACAATAGAACATAAGAGAGGATTCAACATTAAACAATAAATTTCCATTTCAATCAAATGTATGTGGTAAATATTATACACTGTTTTCAAAACTACCAAGTTTTTCTGTGATTCCTACTAGGTTTTCTTTCATTCTCAACTATGTATTTTTTTTCTCCCTCCCTTCCCCCACACCCCACTCTAGACAAATCTACAGTTAAACATATATACACACACATATATCATATACATGTACATATATGTATTATATGTATGCATACATATCTATAAACATGTACATATATGACCACACTATGCATATTTCTATTTGTAAATTCTTTCCCTGGAGGTAGATAGCATCCTTCTTTCCTCGGACTTCATAAGTCCAAGTCTTTGCATGTTTTTCTAAATGAACAAGCTCATTATTTCTTATATCACAGTAGTATTCCATCACATTCAAAAAGCACAGCTTGTTTTGTCATTCCCCAACTGAAGAACATTTATCATTTTAGCCAGTCTGATGGGGTAAGATGATATCTTCTTGAATTAGAATTTCTCTAATCAATAATAATTTAGAGAATTTTTTTCATATGATTATATATAGTTTGGATTCCTTCACTGAAAAACTGTTTATCTCCCTTGACAATTTATCAACTTAAGTTATGGTTATTCAGTCATTTTGATTATGTCTGACTCTTCTTTACCCCATTTGGGGTTTTCTTGGCAAAGATACCAGAGTGGTTTGTCATTTACTTCTCCAGCTCATTTTATGGATGAGGAAACTGAAGCAAATAGGGTAAAGTGACTTGCTCAGGGTCACACAGTTAAGAAGTATCTGAGACCAGATTTGAACTCAGGAAGATGAGTCTTCTTGACTCCAAGCCTGATGCTGTATCCATTGTGCTACTTAGTAGCAATGGTGATTGAATCTATCAAAGTGGATGAGGGGATGAAGATGATGAGTTAATGGGATACCAACTGGCCAGTTTAGCTGGGATGCAAAATGTGTGATGCACAGTACTATAAAACAAGTCGAAAAAGATAGGCTGATACCAGATTGTGAAGGGCTTTAAATACAAAGCTGAGTAGTATATATTTAGTCCTCTAGGGAAATGATACCCACTGAAGAGTTTTGAGTAGAGTGGCATGGTCACTCCTGTGCTTTAAGAAGATTATTCTGGAAACTGTGGAGGATAGATCAGAGAGTGGATAGACTAGAAGCAAAGATGCCAATTAGGAAGCTTGAAATAATCCAAATGAGAAGTGTTGAGGGCCTGAATTGGGGTAATAATAGTGTAAGTAAAGAAAAGTGGACAGATACAAGAGATATCAAGACAAGATTTGCAACTGATTGCATAGGGAAGAATCAAGGATGATTTCATGGTTGTGAAACGAGGTGATGATGCACTCAGTTGAAATAGACAAGTTTAGAGAAGCTCAAGGAAAGGAGATGAGTTTTGTTTGGGCCATGTTGAGTTTGATTTGCCTATGAGACATTCAAAGGAAGATATTCAATGTCAGATTCCTCTCTACAGCATCCTTGACAAGCCTTTGCTTGAATACTTCTAGGGAAAGGGTACTAAACACAATAATTCAAATAGATCTGTTTTGGTTTCATGTTGTGATGTGGGGGTTGTCTCAAAGAATTCAGAGTCAGACCCCCTCCAATCCAAGTATATGCATTTAATTGAGGATTGACACCCCTCAGAAGCGGACTAGGTTCCAAGAGGAACCAACAACTTAGTAAGACCACACAGGCAAATTTATAGTGTAATCATGCTGATTACACAACAGTAATTATAAATATTAAAAAGGGAGGAGGGGTTTGTTAAGGGATTAGATAATGGGGAGGGGTCTCTTCTATGATTCAGTGGTCAAACATGCTGGTCATGCTGCTTTCTGACTGGCTAGTCATTGTGGTCCTGTCTGCTCAAGACAGATAGGTACTGTGGTGCTGTCTTGGACTCGGTGAATGATGGGCTTGTGTTTGAGTGGAAGGACACACCTGTTCTAATATGTGAATTGGCCCTGAGGGCAGTGGCTATACTGAGTCTGGGGGGCCTGTAGTGTGCTTAGAGCTAGATTATGTAGTTAAATCATGACATGTCTCATGTGTTGGGGCCTGTAAGGAAGTTAGAATGTTGGGGTTGGGGGCAGTGTGATTAGGATTCCATCAGATCAATCTGGGTAGGTCCTGGGGGTTATAACTTCCCTGGTTCTAGATACTTCTGTTCTTGTAGCCTAGGATCATGTTAACTTTTTGTCTGCCACATAATACTATTTAAATATAATGTACTTGCAATCATCTAAAGCCCCCAGATCTTTTTCACACGGAATACCATTAATCTAGGTCTTCCCTTATCTGTATTTGTATGCTTGATTTTTTTTTTTATCCTAAAATCAGAACTTAAAGAAGATAAAACTACAGAGCTAGATGAGATGCTATTTTGAACCATTGTCTCAGACTATCAAGGTCCTTGTGGATCCTAATTCTTTCTCCATTCTGTTTGTTTTTCACAGTGCTAGTGCTGCTTATCTTATCCATGAGGCGTCATAGGAAGCAGCCCTACATCATTGATGACGAGGAGAACATACATGAGAACATTGTTCGCTATGATGATGAAGGAGGAGGGGAGGAGGACACAGAGGCCTTTGACATAGCAGCCATGTGGAATCCCCGGGAGGCACAGACAGGGGCAGCAACAAAGATGAGGCAGGACATGCTGCCTGAGATTGAGAGCCTGTCTCGGTATGTGCCTCAGACATGCACCATGGATAGCAATGTCCACAGCTATGTGCTAGCCAAGCTCTATGAAGCTGACATGGATCTGTGGGCCCCTCCTTTTGACTCCCTCCAGACATACATGTTTGAGGGGGATGGCTCTGTAGCAGGGTCCCTGAGCTCATTACAGTCAGTCACTTCAGACTCAGACCAGAGCTACGATTTCCTGACAGACTGGGGACCACGGTTCCGAAAGCTGGCAGAAATGTATGGTGTTACAGAAGGCAATGGGCCGCTGTGGTAACAAATTGGTGGGGGAGAGGGGCCACAGTGTTCCCACAATGCAGTGCACGTCCAAATACAGATCCATTCTCATCAGATGTTTCTGTGAATATGGGTGTGGTCTTCTAAAATAGCAATACTGTGCTGGAGAGTGAGAATGGGGGAGGGGATGGGGAAAAACAGCTCTCTGAATCAGCTTTACTTGATTAAATTAAGTAATTGAAAGGCAAAACAAAAGAGATGGGGGGGAAGGGGAACTGCCCTTTTTTATGGCTGTATTTAAAGCCTTGACATCCAATTGCTGAGGCATTATGGGGTTTCCTTTCACTGCAGAACTTTGCTGCCTGGATCATAAAGAAGCTTATGGACACAGATATTAATCCTCAGCTCAAATGGGAAGGGTGGGGGGAGGTAATAGCCAGCAGAGAAATAGCCATACTTCCACATTCATTTTATTTTATTTTCCAGTTAGAGATTTTGCTGGCTCACCAAACCACAGAAATCAACCTACACGAAAGAAAACAAGAAACTGAGATCTCAGAATTTTTTTGTGTGAAATGAATTTTTCTTGTTCTAGGATTTATGAAATTCTTAAAATACACACAAACACACACACACACACACACACACACAAACATACACCCTTTTAAGACAAGGTTAGGCTTCTATCTGCCTTGCATGGGGGAAGGGGGTGGGGCAGGGAGGGAGAGGGAAGAGGTGTTGACTTTGTGTTCAAGTTGAATGGCTGAAGCCAGAGTCATTGGCATTTCTAGTAATCCATCTCTGAGACGTTAGCATATGTTTATTCTCCTCTCAGCTCTTTAACTGTGGTACTGCTAAATTGATCAGAATGAAACCTAAAAAGAAATCTGCCTCTTTTGCACTGTAGATGTCTCTTCCACGTGCCCAATGTGAAGATTAGATGCTATGAAAGAAAGCCAAATAAGAAAGGTATCTGATAACTACATGGGTTAGAGGGCTTTCCTAATCTGTGTGAGGTCAAGCCGAGGGATGTTTACATACTGTAGATAACCTACTTGAACAAATGCAGTATTATAGAAGAATAAATGGATGTAAGAAAATTACATGTATAAGTTTTGTATATTTGTTAATAATTTTGGTAATAAATATGATGTACTGCATCACAGTACCTTAGCACTTCTTTTAATAAAAGTTAAATAGAAGGGAAAGTCTGGTGGAAATTCATTGTTTTTACTGTGAGTAAGGAGACACCATCTTGAATGACACTGATTTATCATCTGTCCCTTGGGACAATGAAAGATACCAGGTCTTGTTAAGATAATGGTGAAGAAATCTAAAGTGTTCATTCTACTTCTGCCTGAAAGTCCTTGGGTGGCCTTGACTTTGGCTGCTGCTCTGAGTTTTTTCTATTGATTCCCTTATCTTAGCAAAGAAATGCATAAGGTATGGGGCCTTATAAATTAAATAATGTCTCTGGCCTCACATTTTCCATTTCATGGGTAGATAGTCACAATCAATCCATCAATAAGCATTTATTAAGTATCTGCTATGTGACAGTCACCGTGCTAGAGATACAAGGAGAAAAATAAAATAAACCTTGCTTTCAAGTAGCTTACATTCTATCATCACATTCAGGTAAATGGTTGGGAAATCTATTTTACTTTCCTCCCCTATTAATCCAAAATTTCCCTTTTTTTTGTGACCTCTTTTAGCCTATGATGTTCCTTCCCTTTTTCTTGATAACAATGAATCAGTCCAAGTTAGTGTGCCTTGGCTCTATGACATATTATTAACAGTCACATGCCATCTCTCATATAGTAGTAACTTAATAAATATTGGCAGATTGCAGTGAATCACAGACAGGAAGTGGTAGATAAAATGCCTTGGGTTCTTTTGGAATCTTATTAGAATCCAGTCCTGCATCAGTAGAACCTAAGTTCCAAGTTGTTATTCAAAGGAGTAAGGGTAGTCTTACCCAAAGTAATTCTCTCCCTCTCATCATTCCCTCCATGGCTATATATAAAGGGTTGGCCATGAAAGGGGGTATCTTAATGGTCAAGCTATGAACATAATTCAATTTAATTTATCTATACAGGGACCAAACCCAAGATAGTTTTACCTCAATAGCACAGTATTGCCAATTACTGTGACATTTTTGGTTTCCAACTCACTTTGTGCTAACCATTCCCACTACCCAAAATCAAAACATGAGTGAGGAAAAAAAATGAATGATGGGTAAGTGTGCTACCTAATGCCTTGATTGCACATCTACATTCACATATACATGTACACATATCTACACAGTAAGAGCCTTAATAATTTGGATTGATTTTGCCAACCAGTTAGTTTTTGTTGTTTTGTTTTGTTTTATTTAAATCCAACACCCAGTTGGCAGCCAGGCACTCACAGTCCAATGATGACCAAATAACCTCTGGATCTGCCACTCAAATGTGGGCAAGCTAAAGAGAACAAACAGGGGGAGTGTTGCCCTGCTAACTGACTTGGAATCCTATAAACAATATTCTCACAGCACTAGCAGGAGGCAGGAAAGAATGAATCACCAAATAGCTGAAAAGACATAGCTTTCCATTCATGTGACTTAAGTACAGATGTGGGCCCATCACACGAGGTCATAGAGATTGGAGAGAGGACCATAATAGCTAAAGAAAGTGTTGAATCTAAGCAACATCCTGGGCAAAAACACAGAAGGACAGCCCACAGAAGGGACATGATGATACCTACCCCCTTGCCTTAATGTAGAAAATAAGCTTTGTAGACTGAATTCCCCCTTTCAACCCTTTTTTCAATGTACCATCAGCTGCAAAATGAAAGCATTAACCTACAGATCAAGCAAGCCATCCGTTTTTCCCTGTGCCTCTTATAGTTCATATCTCCTGGTTACAAAAGGAATTGATGAAGGTGATACAACTCACAGGGTTTTCTTTTCCTTGAAGGTTGGTACAGAATGAAACTAGCTAATCCTAATTACTATCCTCACTGGCTAACAGAGAAGCTTAAAAAGTCATTTTTGATGTTCAAACCAAGATTTAGCCAGATTGTCACATGTTTGAATCTCTTTCCTCATATTTATCAAAGATTTCTTGGGACTTTCAATAAATTCCTAACTAGTCAAGGAAGATGATCATGCTATATGGATGGTAACTGACATTTGTCTATTTTGTATAAGGCACTTTACATACATTACCCAAATGATCCTCAAAAAAAAACCTTGTGATAAATATAGGAAGATATAATTTTCTCCATTTTACAAATGAGAAAATAAGCCCAGAGAGGTTAAAATATTTTTCCTGAAGTTACACAGGTCCATAGGCTGTTTACTAGCTTATGAAATAATTGAAATCTTCAAACAATAGGTATCACATGAGGATCCTAGCACCTAAGACAATGCTTAACACAGAACTTAAGAAATAGCTGTTGACTGATTGCTCATAATATCCTAGATTTAGAGCTCACAGATAGCTTAGAGGTCATCTTGTGCAGTCCAATCATTTTTTTGAGATGTAGAAACCAAGCCTCAGAAAGATTTAATAATGTGCAGGATCCCATAGGGAGTAAAGAGAAAGAGCCAGGGTTCAATAACAAGTCCTTTGAATGAAGCCACCCTTCTTTCCACTATTCATCATAGAGTTTCAAGTTTCCTGATGTACTCTTCAGCATGCTCATCATATTGTTGGGATGGGGCCAGTATAATAGAGTAAAAAAAGAGCACTAAATGGGGAATCTGGATATCTGGGTTCAAATTTTGGCTCTCTCATGGCCCAGCTATATCACTTTGGCCAAGTGACTTCAACTTTCCAGGCCCTAGTTTCCTCATCTGTAAAATGAAGGGCTCTGGCTAGATGACATCTGAGTCCCTTCAAGCTCTCAAGTTTTATGAACTGTCATCTAAAGAAATGGTAAATAAACCTGCTCCCTCCAAACATTTACCCTGGGAATTGATGTAAAGGTTTCTCCTTGAACCATAAAAGCATAAAGAATTCTAGAAAATTAATTTGGAGCTCCTAAAGTCCTTCTAATGGCTTTTGCCTTGAAACATAGAGTTGATCTTTGAGTCATCTTCCAGGTGCCCAATATATCTCTACACTTCATGTCTTATGATTGCTGATGAAGCCGGGATTTTCAACAAATAACCATGTGAGAAGTCAAAATTGTGATCACAAATTGGATTGGAGTTCATTAACAAGGAACAAATAAGATCTCAGTATACTTTAGTTTAAAACAAACAACAGGGTTTTTCCCGAGGGCAGGGCACATTGCCATAGTCGCCAGATTTCTACATATTAACTAGATAAAAATTCTCTGCAAATCTGCAGCCACTTATCCAGTAATAAAGACCCTAAAATGGTCTTGGTATATGCCATGTGCTTCGCAAAGCACCTTCAACAAATTTTCTTGAGGACAGGACTGCTTCTGGGTACTGGCAGAAGACTTGATCAATTGTTTTAATCCCATAATTTCTCTTTATGCCAGCACCCACTGCAAAAATATGTAATGATAGATACAATATGGAGGAAAATTTCTGTTAGGCTTCTATATGACTAGGTTCAGCACTACCCAGCATTTACCAGGCATCCAATTCTGTCCATTGTTAGGATCTTCTTTAGGCAAAACTGTTTTGTTTTTTTGTTCTTTTAGCACAGATTTATAGCATCATAAGTAGAGACTTCTACACCCTCATTCCATTGAGAGAGAGGGAATCACCTTTTAGGATAAGAGGTTTAAAAAAAGATGAAGAAATTTTAAAAAACAGTGAAGTCCAGGTTTGCCAGATTCCTGAATCAATGAAATAGTCCTGCTCAAAAAGGTTGGTATGGAGTAGTAGCAGTAGGAGTAGGAGTAGAAGTAGTAATAGTATGTATATAGTTAGCATTTGCAAAACCCTTTCCATGTGGTGACCTACTATGGTAGGTGATAATATCATCCCCATGTTATAGTTGAAGAAACTGAGGAAAACAAGGTTAAGTAACTTGCCCAAGACCCTATGACTAGTAAGTATCAGGGGCAGGATTTGAACACAGTTCTCCCTCCCTTCTGCCATCTAACCACTGTACTATATAGCTGCCTATATATTTAGATGTTAAATATCTGACTGCTATCCCATCAAGTTCATTAGGAACAAAGGGTCATCCATTAGCATTTCTTGGTTTACTTGGGGTTTGCCCTAAAGCAACTACTTAATTAGTCATTTCCCCATTGCAACCAAACATTTTCCCATGGTTGGAGCACAGAAAATCCACAACTTTTTTTTAAAGATAATTGTGGATATTGGGTTCTTGTCCTGGTTCTGCCATTTAGCATTCTGGGTCTTAGTTTTTCATGTGTAAAATGAGGTTATGAGATTAGATGATCTTTAAGGTCCCTTCCAAATCTAATATGAGCAAATTCCCTCCACTTAGTTCCTTTTATTTTATATTTAAATTATAATATGTGAGAGTTTTTTTACATTAGTCATCTCTTCTTATGCATTCATGAGCACTGAATGGTTAGGAGGTAAGCAAAACCTTGTCCATCAGAGTACATAGCAATCTTCATCTATACTTGTCCACTGAAGAGAGGAAAGTAGGTTTCATCAAGTGTGCTCCCTCCAAGAAATTCTAAGAAGGTAAGAACCGAACAGAGTTTCCAGAGGCAATGATGTTCCCTCTTTCCTCTGCCAAATAAACATGCCCAGAGCTCCACAGGTTACTAGACAAATGGCTAATTGCCCAAAAGGCTTAGAATTATAGCTAGAAGGCACCTCCAGTCAATTGGTCCACTCTTCCTATTTCCAATTGAAGAAATTGAGGACAACAGAGATTCTATGACTTGGTCAAGGTCAAACAAGAAGAAAATTGCAGTCAGGATCACAGAGAATCCAGGCCTTCTGACTCAAAATATGTCGCTCATTCAACCGTATCTTGTCCCCTGTCCTTTGAAGTAGCCTAAACTCATTGTGTCTTCTAACTACCTCTTCTACTATCCCACCCTCTCTAGCAATCTTTGATGTTGTCTAAAAGAAACATACACACACACACACACACACACACACACACACACACACACACACTGAAATTACAAAGCCCTAAACCTATTCCATGAGAATAAACTCTATTGATCCGTCTAGAGATGGACAAAACCAACAAATATCTCCATAAGAATAAGGAGATTTTCTAAGCAAGATTCATATTAATGGCATTTTCCTTCACTGTCCTTGGTCAAGTCCCTATAATAAGTCCTAAACAGATAAACCATACAGATAGAGGTCCTAAAAAGATAAATCATCTTTCTATTCTCAACATTAACTAGAGTATTTGGGAGGCTAAAATACAGAATACTTATCATAAGAATAGCCTATGGATGGCTCCATTGCCTTTGTCCTCCTCTTAAGTATTAGTTTACAAATAGCAATATGAAAGGTGGTCAGGGAATCATAGGATCACAAATTTAGAGATGGAAGTTTGACCTTGGAGGGTGAATAAGTCCAACTTTCTCATTTTATAGATCAAGAAACTGAACCCCAGAGAGATCAAATGACTTACCCAGCGTTATATAAATGAGGAGACATTTGAACCAAATATAACTATAGGTTCAGTGTAGTCCCCAGAATAGGGCTTATACTTGTCATTATTGGAAGTCTATAGAATTTCCTGTGCTAATTGAACCAGATCTGAGGCTTAAGAAATCTTTGGCAATTCAGCAAATATTTTTTGACTTCTATCGAAAAACAACAACACATGAGCTGGTGCTATCTTGGTGTGCCTGAGGGTGCCACAATGTAATGTCAATGTTTAAATTCAATTTCATTAAACAAACATTTATTAAGCAATTATCATATGCTAGTCACTGTGCCAGGTGCAAAGTATTCAGAGGCATAAAAAAAGCAATTTCTACCCTACAAGAGCTTACATCCAAATAGTTGAAGGTGGGTGGGTGAGGGGATAGAATACAAAATGTAAACTGGCAAATAAATACAAAGTTGCACAAAATACTACACAGTAATTTAAAGAGGGCAAGATGCAACGGAGGGATGAAATAACACTGGCAAATCTGGGAAGCATCAAACAAGCCAATTTTGTTGGAATGGAGACTATATTAAAGGAAGTAAGGAGAATTCAGTCTGAAAAGGGAAGCATCAGTCAGGCTGGGATGGACTTCAGATGATGAGCAGAGAATTTTGTACTGTGGAACTACTATACATTTTTGAGTAGGGACATAACATGACCAAGTTTCTGCCTTACAAATATGAATCTGGTAAATGGATCGAAAGAAGGAGAGCTTGTAAGAGGAAGATTTTGCAACCTCTGAATGTTATTACAACAGCCCAGGCATAAAGTGATGCGGGCCTGAAGTAGAGCAGAGATTTTGTTCATGGAGAGGAAGGGGAGTTAAGAGTCAGCTGGTCAATAAGCATTTATTGTCTACCATTTGTCAGGTAACGTGACAAGCACTGAGGTCACTGAAAGACAACCTTTCCCTTCAGGGAGCTCACAATCTAATCAGGGAGTCAACAAGCAAACAACTATGCATAAACAAGCTATAGACAGGATAAATAGGAAATAACCAACAAAGGGAAGGTATTAGAATTAAAGGACATTGGGAAAGACTTCCTCTAAGAGGTGATGTTTTAGCCAGAGAAGCCAAGAGGCACAGATGAGGGCGGGATAGAAGGGATTCCAGACAAGTGGAACAGAGCCCAGAGATGGAGTGGGTTTTTTGTTTTTGTTTGTTTGTTTCCGGGGAGAGTTGGTTCTGGTTTTGTTTGTTTGTTTTTTGAGGAACTGCAAGGAGGCCAGTGTGACCAGACTAGAGTTTACTGAATAGGGCGGGTGGTATGATCAGACCTTCACTTAAGGAAAATGATTTTGGTGGCATGGAGAATGGATTGAAGTAAGGAGAAACTTTCAGCAGGCTGTTACAGTAGTCCAGCATGAGGGGTGATAAAGGCCTATACCAGGATGGCGCCAGTGTTGGAAGAAAGATGGGGCATACTTGAGAGATATTGCAAAGGTGAAATCAATAGGTCTTTGACAACAAACTGCATATGGAGGGTGAGAGACAGTGAGTAGTCAAGGATGATACCTAGGTTGATGGGCTGGGGGATGGGGACGGGAAGAATTTGGAATGGGAAATATACAAATTCAATTTTGAACATGTTATAGAAGAAAAGTCAGCAACTAATTAGATAGAGAGTAAGGAGAAATGACAGAGAGGACAGAGTCAAAGGTGATTCTGAAGTTGAAAGCCTGGGTAAATCCAAAGATAGTGATGCTCTCAACTGAAAGCAAAGTGTAGACTCCCTTCACTTGGAGTCTACATATCTGTAGTCTTCAGTGACTTCTAAAGTAGTTTTAGCCCAGATCAGAAAGTACATTCATTCCTTACTTTTATACAGACAAGGCATAAGGTATGGGTGTTCACACAGCATGATGGTATTAGTGACCAATCATAATCAATGAATTCACTGTGATCATTTTCAAGTGATGCTGATGAATTTGCAATAGATCATCTTGCTTTGGACTCACAACAGTCATTTGTGAGACAGTGAACAGCATCCTGTGTAACCATAGGAAACAAAGTTTCTTTCAATGGGAAGCTTACTTTTGGAAAGGTGTTCTAAAAAATCCAGTCGTTATTTTGGTTACATTTTTATCTGTAAGTTTTGGCACTTCTTACTATGGATAGAATCAAATACGTCTTCAAAAACAATATATTTTTGTGTGGCCTTTGATAGAGACTAATCCACACATTTACTCTCATGTACCCCGTGTATCAACAATGGCCTTACAGCTACAGAACTATTTTTCTCAGTAGAGATTACTATGTAACAGAATGAATGAATACCGCTTCTTTTGCTCCTTTAGCACTCACCTCAATTTCATCATGGTCACAGCACAACTGGAAATCTTCAAAGGGTCTTTAATCTCATCAATTGAGATTGCAAACATTGTACAGATTGCAAACCATCCATGCCTTCTCATTCTACATGATTCTTGTCCATATTCATCCATAGATCCTCCACAGAGAACCCATCTAATGAGCTGAAGACCTTCTCAAGGACTTTTTATACTTTGAGACCAGGGCTGTGGCAATTAAGTTTTCCATTTGCTATCCCCAACTCTCGCTATCCTATCTTCTTTACCAACCGTATATTCCCCATATATCAAACATTGTAGTCATCAGCCATTATAGCAGTATGTATATCTATCACCTTCCTTCTTAAAAAAAATACATTTGTGACCAACAAGGAGCCAAAGTTCCTTTCTGTGGGCTGCATAAACTGTGTTGAAGGCCTTGTCTCACAGTAGTTTCTGGCAGACTGTTTTAGCAATCAGCTTCTACCCTGGGGCAGGCCTCAGGCCCAGACTATTGCAATAGCCCACTGTTTGATCTCCCTGCCTCAAATCTCTCCCTGCTCCAGTCCACACCCCCACCCCTCCCACACACCTCCCCAATGCTCTCCCCTACAGGGCTGACAAAATACCCTGTGAAAGCCTTCTGAAAGCCCAGGTCTGACCGTACCGTCTACCACCCTCTCAATGAATTCTCCTGTTACCTCCAGGATCAAATATAAAATGTTTCATTTCACAATCTGACCCCTTCTTCCCTTTCCAGACTTTTTATACTTCACTTCCCTCCACTTGCTCTGTGACCCAGCTATAATGGCCTTCTTCCTATTCTCATACATAGAACATATGGAGCCTTCTCCCTGGATGTCCGCCATGCCTGGGATACACCCCCTCATCACTTTCACGTTCTGTTCTCCTTCACTTCATTCAAGGCATCCTAATCCCACCTTCTGTAAGAGGCCTTTCCCTTCCCTTCCTCTTTCTCTCTGAGAATATATGTACAGTGGGTGTGTGTGTGTGTGTGTGTGTGTGTGTGTGTGTGTGTGTGTGTGTACAATATAGGTAGTTTGCCTGTTGTTTTTTCTATTAGACCATGAGAGCATTCAATGTTTTTGTCTTTATATTCTCAGTACTTAGCATGGTGTTTGACAAGTACTTAATAAATGATTATTCATTCACTGACTGGTATCTCTTATGCCAGTAGTGTTAATAATAGAAATGGATCCCTATGGGCTATATAGTGACTTAGAAAATCACAAATTAACATTATGTTGAATGGTATTTTTATTTTTTTATTAGACATGTCCCAATTTTACTTTAATCTGCTTTTTGCCTCACTTATATGTTGGGTTTTCAGCCCTCCAATTTGACACCTCTGCCTTATGTAACATCTTGAGTATAGATCATTATTGAAAATATACCCCCTTATCAAATGAAATAATATCAGGAAAGCACAGAATTATGTCCATGATTGAATTTCTCAAGTAATCAATTATGGTCCAAACCGGCATAGGAGAAAGCCTTTGAGACAGAGTTTATCTTAAGTTGACTATATGCAGCAGCCAAAATGTAGTAGAATTGATGGGGTGCTTGAGTGCATATTCTTGGACCCCAATTCTAAAATCACATTTCTCTTTAAAAATCACATTTCTTCCTAGCCTCAAAACACTATCCCAGGCAGTTTCTCCCCAGCCCAAAGACAACCTGCGCCAGCAAAACCATTATCTCCCTTCCTGCCACAGCAGCCAGCTGTACCTATAGAATTTATTAGTTTGAACCAGCTGTGTACTGACTGAACTGTGTGTGTACTAGGTCATAATGACATTTACTACTCACTGACCAATCATATGTATCCTAGACTTAAATGTAGGTATACTTCCTTACATTTATCTTGTCTAACAAGACATTGATGAAAGCAGCCTAGTATTCCTCAGTCCTGACCACTAGTTGACTTAGTAATGTTTCAGGACTAAAACCACACCTCCATGAAGCCCCTCCTCCCCTTGGGCTATTGAACTATTTCCTGACAAACTCTGGGTAAAATACCCGCACAGTAGATACTAAAAATACATGTTCCTTTAAGAACTAACCACTCCCTAATTCCACCGTGAATCACCTAATTAGCATATTTGGTATATGTTTTACTATTTATACTACCCTATATAAACTTTACCTATACCTTTCTAAGGTTTTAGGTTCCCTAAGAACTCTTGCCTGCTGACAAGCATAGTAATTCTTTACCACCTTGACCTCAACAATGCTTGAGTACAGGAATTCTTTCCCAGACAGCCCACGCAGGAAACTCCAGTCTTGGAGTTCCTGTACCCCTATTTCTCCAGCCCTCATCAGAACCAGATCACTTTGGCCATCTGAAGTTCCATTTTTATTGCAAATATCAAGAAAAAATTATTCCATTATCCATTTCTGATAATTCCCCTAACAGCCAAATCATGTCAACTTTGCAGCAGCTCAACCAGTTACCATATCAGCACTCCACAACAACAGCAATGCCTATGTTTTATATTTTGGATAATCCCCTACTGTGGAGGATAGTTTAAAACAATCTAGTCATCTTAAGAAACCAAGTGTTTTTCTATGTATATTCACATTCACACATACACACATACACAACCATACTATACCATATCATGCCATGGTTTCCATTAATTCATTTGTTATTCTTCTCAATGAGTTGGCTTCAGATGAGTTTCTATTGGCTCTTAGTTTAACCTCAGTTTGATTCCAGGCGTAAGGCAAAGCCAATTTTCTCATGTCTGTTGGAAAGCAGTCCTAATTACCTAGGAACTAGCCCATTTTTGTCTCCTGAGTAAAAAGTTTCCCCATATTAAAGTGGAACTAAAACATGCAGCAAGCTCATACACAGAGTCATGCCAATTTAAAAGATTTGCCAGTTGGCTTGGACCAAAAAAAACATTTCATGCTCATGAACCTCTCTAGTCAGATTTATGATTTCAAATCATAGCCACTGTAGACAGAAGCATGACACAGGAAATTTATTCTTTTTCCCATCATCTCCCTTGTTGGAGATATTTTTAGGATATTTTGTTCCATTCAGCTGGGTATTTTTTTCTCTCTCTACCTGGTTATATCATTTTGCATAGTGTCTATAAAATACCTCAAGATATTTGCGACCTTCCAGTAATCTCCAAGAGGATGATTACCTTCTATCCATGGAATCAGGTATTAGAAAAGCTATATTTTCCTTCAAGAACTAAAGATTCTATAATCTGAGATTCAGTAATAGCTAGTATTTGTATAGAACTTTAAGATTTGTAAAACATTATACATGTTATCTCACCAGAGAAGAAGGTGCTGTTACTATCCCCATTTTGCAGATGAGAAAACTGAGACTTGGGTTAAATGATTTAAAAGCTAATAAGTAACTAAAATAGAATTTGAATTCAAAACTTCCTGACACTAAATCCAGCATGCTATCCACTGTGTCACCTAGTAGCATACTAGAGTGAAGGTTCTTGTTAGTTGTGAGGTCTCTGACCCATTGTAAAGGTGAGAACAGAAAAAAAAAAGAGCAGCTAAGAGTTTCACTTCATTCTGTGGTGCTTTTTGCCTCAAGATTGACCTGATCATGTGATTTATAATAAAATATTCACAGAATCAATGTTGGGCTAGCAGAAATCAAAAATAAAAAACACTTGGAAACAAAACGTGTGCCCATCAATTAACTAATACCTAAATAAATTGTAATATATAAATATAATGAATTAATTAATATTTAAAAGCATTTATTAAGTTTTTACTCTGTTCCAAGCACTATGCTGACTCCCTGGGATACAAATATAAAGAGTGAGTTAGTCCCATCCTTTCAGGGAGCTTACAACCTAATAGGGGAGACAGCACATAGAGGGGAATGGTGATCAGGGAAGAGAATTCTGGTCTGTTGAGTCACAGGGATCACGAGTTGATCCAGAGGGAAGTCAGCTAACAAAATCTTTCCAAAAGCAGAGGCAGTATTGATTTCATAACTGTGTCTAGAGCAAGAGGTAGAAAGCAGGAGGTTGGGGTTGGGGGGCAGGGAGGAGAGAAGGGAAGGAGGAAGATGCGCGTGAATACACAGTGCAAAGTGGATGATTAGGTGGGTTGTGAAGCTTGATCTAGTCTATGGCCCTTATCTATAGGGCTAAGGAGTTCTCACCTGTTAACAAAATAGCTCAGCCCCAGAGCAGGAGTTCTAAAGCTGAATGAATCAATTCCCCAGGACCTGTGGGAATATTATTGCAGTCCAAGAAATGATGACGATGAGGAATTCAGGGAAATATGACAAGACTTTCATCAACTAATGCAAAGAAAGCAGAACCAAGAGAAACTGTAGAAATGGTAATTATCACAGCAAATAATGGGACTAAAAGGTCATCAAGTAATAAACTATAATGAACAATCTTGGTCTGGAAGAACCAATCATAAAATACATCCCGTATCTTTGCATATCTCCACACAAAGGTGGGGCACCACAGATACCGAATAGGACTAGGACATCACAGAGACTAGCCAATTGGTTGGTTGGTTGGTTTGCTTTAATATTTGCGTTTGGTAGAAGGAAGCATTCACTGGTGGGAAGAGGACTGAATTTTAGGGAAATGATTACTATAAAAATCAGTCACATCCATTTTAAAAAAGGCCTGATCAGAGCTACTTTTATATATTGCCATAGCTATCTACTCAGAATATCAGGAAATCAAGGTCCTGTCCCAAAATATGTCCATTTTTGTCTTCAGTCCCCACTACTCAGCAGGAACAACTTCCTGGGATTTCACCAAAGATTTCTTTATTGCTGAATCCCGTGGCCTTTTCTTGGTTCTCAGCCTCTGTTTGACACTCAATTACCCCCTTCTTCCGGATATTCTCCTCTCCCTGAATTTTTGAGGCTGTGCTCTGCCATGGTTCCCTTCCTATTTCTTAGTCTCCTTTGTGGGTTCATCCTCCCTGTCCTGTCACCTGTGCACCAACATAGGCCAGAGCCTTATTCTAGAATCCTCATCTCTCTACGCTAATCTTTTCACTTGCTGGTCTATCCTCAGCCCTAACAGGTTCAACTGTAATGACCACAATAATGGCATTTATCTAATTCTTGCTGTGTCCTAGACACTGTATTTTACAAATGCTATCCCAGTTGGTCCTCACAACAACCCTAGAAGGTAGGTACTATTACTTCCCCCATTTTACAGATGAGGAAACTGAGCAAAGAGAAGTTAAGTTAATCTCCAAGTGTCTATTCAGTGTCTAAGGCTTATCTTGAACTCAGATCTTCCTGATTCCAGGCCCAGGGCTCTATCCACTGCGCCAAAATACTCTCAAATTCAATTTTCATCCTACTCCTGAGCTCCACTTTCTCATCTCCAACTGCTTATTTATAATCTCCACCAGAACATGCCATTTTTGTTGGTATCCAGTCATTTCAGTCACACAAGTTCTTCATGACCTCATTTGGGGTTTTCCTAGCAAAGATAGTGGACTGGTTTGCCATTTCTTTCTCCAGCTCATTTTACAGATGGGAAAAATGAAACAAACAGAGTTAAATGACTTGCCCAGGGTCACATGGCTAGTAAGTATAAGCTAGTAAAATGAGTCTGTCTGACTCTAGGTCTGGTGTTCTATCCACCATACCATTTAGCTGCCCACAAAATATGCCCTAGGTATCTCAGATTCAACAACTCTGAAACTGAACTCATTATCTTTCCCTCTAAAGCAGACATGTCAAACTCACAGCCCAACTGAGGCTGTAAAATCCCCTTGCCACAGGAACCAAATTAAAATATAATTGGTAACTGTTTAACACAATAAATAAAAAGACAAAACAACATAAATGTTAATTTGTGGTTTTCAAAATCAACACTTGGTCTGTGGATTTCCATTTCTGTTTGAGTTTGACACTACTGCTCTAAACCTCCCCTTTTCTACCTTCCCTCTCTATTTCTCTCAAGAGCACCCTTATTCCTCCAGTCATGCAGGTTCACAATCTAGGAGCCACCTTCCACTTTTCACTCTCACTCATGCCTCCCCTTATCTTATCTGTTTCCAAGTCTGGTCAGTTCCACTTTCTTATCGTCTCTGGGATTCAGCCCTTTCTCTTTTCTCACACCCATCGCAACTACTCCAGTCCAGGCTTTATTTCCTCTTCCCTAGACTATTATCATTACATCATAGTTATAGGATTGCCTCCAGTCTGCCTCCAGTCTCTCCATTCTCTCCTATCTTCCACTTAGATGTCAAATTGATTTTCCAAAACAGAAATTCTAAGCTATGCAATCCCCTACTCAAGAAGTCTCGATGACTCCCCATTGTCTTTAGGTTAAAATACAAGCTTCTCTGTTTAATATTTAAAGGCCTTCACAATCTGATTTCATTTTCTCATTCTGGCCTGTACTCCAGTCAAACAAGGCTGCTTGCTGTTCCTTAGTTGTGACAATCTGTCTTCTCCCCCCACACCCTGCCACAGCCTTTCTTCCATCTCATCTTCATGGAAACTCTAGCTCCCTCCAAGGTAGAGGTTAAATGCTTCAAAAAGATTTTCCTGATTCTCTACCTCATTTCTTATCTAGCCTTAATCACTAACTAGCACTGCCTCAGTCAAACTGAAACCTGTTAAAGACTTTTAAAAGAGCCAAGGTCTCCCACTGCACACAGGCTATCTCCATTTGTCCTGATCTATATCTTGCCATTGGGTCCAAATGGCTCCAGAGGAGAAAGTAACACCAGTGACTTTGCAAAGCCCTCTTTCACTTAAATCAAATTCACTTGCATGTCATGGCATCACCTGCCTGATGTCATGGTCCTCTTTGAGAATGAAGGACAAACTATCTGATTCTCCCAATTTGTAATGCTGCCCCCATATATGTGTGTATATATACATACATACATATTTATATCTTATGTGCTTAAGTGATATAGTGAGTGACCTTAAAGTCAGGAAGCCCTGGGTTCAAGTTCTATCTCTGACTACATACTGGCTGTGAGACCCAGGAAAAGTCACTACTAATCCATCTCTAAAAGGTTTGCATATACTTATTTTCCTCTCAGTTCTTTAACTGTGGTACTGCTCATTAGATGGGAATAAGACCAGAAAAAAAAAATCTGCTTCTGTCACACTATAGACACTTACCACTTTGTTTAGGGCTGGCCCTGCCTCTGTTACAGTAATGTGGGAAAAGTTATACATCAAACCAATATTGGTTCTTTTGCATTAACACCAATAGTTATCCCATAACTTAGTGAAGCCCTAAGGGAATGGGTCACAGGATGGGGTGAATTTTGATTGGAGAGGGCTGATGAAAGTTCCAGGACAAGCATACCACTGAGGAGAGTAGGCCCGGGGCTGAACGAAGAAAGGAGGGAAGAGAAGAGATTGAATGAGGACAACTGGTCCTTGGGATGGGGACAAAGGAACATGAAAGGGAACCAACGAGAAACTTTATCTGTTTCACCATTTTTCAGATGGCCCCTGGCCCTCGATATGATTTATGGTTCCCTACCACGTGGCCTTCAGTGTAGATCTATTGTCTTATACTGGATGAAAAGTCAAAAGGCAAAATGGGAAATGTGAAAGATAGTTTTTTCTGAGACAAGTCAGGGTCACAATTTCTCATACATAATGGACCAGTTCAGAGACCACACTACTATCTATAATGGCACACTCAAGCTTACTGGAGTGGACAGAAAGCTCAACATGGAGTTGAGAAGACATGGGTTTAAATCTTACCTCAGACTCTTACTAGCTGTGTGATTCTGGATAAGTCACAACCTCCCTGAGCCTCAGTTTCCTTAACTATATAATGGGGTTAGACTCAGTGACTTTTCAGGTCTTTTCCAACTCTAAATCTACTATCTTGTGAAAGTTCTTAGGTACAAAAGGCCTAATCACTTAGATAGGGACAAATTAGTCATCTGGCATCTTCAGATCCAAGTTGATTCTGCCATGGGGACCAGCAAACGCCAAAGAGTGCTTTTGCCGCAGTCAGATGGTAGGAATCCTCCTTCCCAATGCAGGGCTCATCTCCAGACTGAGGAGCAGGAGGCATCCTTCCCAAAGGCTCTTTTGAAACTGGAAGGAAATTATAATTAGGTTTTGTGCTTCTCCTGAGCCATTGTCCAAGGAGCTCAGGGCACTTCCCATGCATCATCTCATTAATCTTTGTAATACCACTTGAGGCAGCTGGCATCTATTATCACCTTTATTTTGAGAATTTAGAAACTGAGACACAGAGACAGGTTAATGATTTGTTCCAAAGTCAAACAGTGAGTCATGGGCAGATCTGGGAACAGGAGCTCTCTGGGTAGGAAATATAGCTCTGCTGAAGCCATGGAAGATACTAAAAGATGGTCCAAAAAGTAACTCCATTTGTGTAATGCTTTATACCTTACAAAGCACTTTCCTTACAACAAACTCATAAGGGAGGTAAGTAAATATTATTATTACTTTTTTCATAGATTAAAAAACCAGGGCTTAGAAAAATTAAATGACTTTCCCAGGACCACAAATCTGAGGGTCGTCTTTACAAAGCAAGAAAGGATCTTGGAGGCTGTGTAAATTCACTCTCATTTTAAAGCTGAGGAAACAGACCCAGAGTGACACAAAGTCACCTAGTATCAGAAGTGGGATATGAACTCAAGTCTTCTGACCCCAAAATAAAGGTTCTTTCCACTGTATCATGAAGTCTGGGGCACTGTCTATAATGCCCAGTTATCGTCCAGAAGAAGAAAGCCTCATGAAAACCAGTTATTTGCCACAAAATCATGAAAGCAGAAAAATAGCAATGATAGTCATTTTAAGGTTCTTGTTCAACATGGAATAAGTGCTGGATGCTGGGTCAGAGCTCCTAGGTTCAAATTCAGCCTCTGACATTTTCTGCCTGTGTGACCTTGGGCAAGTCCCTTCATCTCTAAGCCTCTATTTTGTCATCCATGAAGGGAATTGGGCCAAGTGATCTCCAAGTTCTTTTCCCATTCTAAATCCAGGATCCTATGATCCTGGTATTTAGGGCTGAAGTTTGAATTCAGTCTCTGGCTCTAAGTCCCTAGACTCAATATCCCAAAATGGAATCCAGATTTCATATCCAGATTTCATCAAAGTCCCTTCATACCTTTATTATTACTACGACTTATACTACTACTAATAATAATAGAAATAATAATTGCTAGCATGTATATAACACATTAAAGTTTCCAGAGCATTTCTCATATGTCAATGATTCTCACAACAACTATGAGAAATAGATAGTATTATTATCCCCATTTTGCAAAAGGCAAAACTGAAGCCAAAGAGTTTGAATGTTTTGTCCAGGGTCATATGACCAGTGATTGTCGTAGATGGATTTATACTGGAGTCTTTCTACCACCAAGTCCCACTGTCTATTCCCCTAGCTTCCTACCTTTACTTGCTTAAGGTATGAATCTATTGTGGAAATGCAATTTAACATAGAGAATATTTCAGCAATAAATAGTGGATAAAATGAATAAAGTCTTTTTTTTTCTTTTTTTAGGTTAGGTTCATTAGGACGGAAAGAGTCTAGATAGGAAGATGAGGCCAGAAAACACAGAAAGGGGTACCTCTGATCTTCTTCTTTCCCCTTTAAATATAGCTGTCCTTCTGCCCTCACCTGTTTTGTTTCTTCATAGAAAACTGAACAGTTAATGATAATTTTTTTTCTTTTTGGGTTTTCATATATGTCTGTGGAAATTCTGTTAAGTCTATAAACCTTCATTGGCTCACTTCCTCCTACCTTGTACCACTGGAGGGCACCATCACCTCCTTTACTGGGTTTGCCAACATGACTGCGTTTATGTCCCCCCCAACACAGCAGAACTCAGAAGGGGCTCCTTCTTCTATCATGCCTATGTGATTGTCCACTTCCTGGGGCCCAACATATTCCAACAGCTAGATCACTACTGGGATTGAATCACATGCACACAAAGGTCAACCATGGTTCCCTCCTCTTGGGAGAAATTAAATAGGATTTTCAAATGACAATAATGACTTGACTTTCACAATTGTATTTCCTCCCTCCTCAATCCACTTTCTCCTTTAAATAAATAAACAAACCAGCCAGTCCATTTACTTATTTGTTTTTGTTCAATAATTTTTCTCCAATTGTCATACATCTACCTCTAGCCAAATCATTTCCCTGGATGGTTCCTGGGAAGTAACTTTTGGAAGGTACTCCCACCAAACAGGAGTTCTGCCTCATTAGAAGGTGGAATTGGCTTAACAAATGCCAGCCGCTTATTCTCTCTCTTCTATCCCCAGGCTTAATGATTTCAGTAGCCAATTGAACATGCAGGGGGTGCTTTGTCTGCTTCCTGACAGTACATCACAGGGCATGAAAGTGAGAGAAGGGGGAAAGAGGAGCCTTCAAATCAGGCAGCCTCCTTTGATGGAAACCTTTTTTCCACAGAGAGAATAGGGAAAAGAGACTGAGACATGACAGCAGGGAAATGTGTCACTTTATCATTTTATTAATAAATACCTACAAAAAAGAAAGAAATTAAGCTGGGTTTGCACAAAGCATTTGTTTCCAACTATACAATACTGCTTGGATCCAAATATTCTTCTGCTCTTTTCATTTCCCCATGGAGAAGTACCCATCCACCCACCAGTCTCTCTTACCTCCCAAAGTGTTCAACAAGAATTAAGTGCCTACACTATACACTGTGCTAGGTAGAAAGGCAAAAATGAAATGGTTCCTGCCTTCAAGGGGCTTATATTATTTTGATAGAATCCTAATAATCTGAAGGATCAGCAGAGACTTTCAATAGGATAGAAGGTTGCATCTGAGATAAGTCTTCCAGGAAGTAAGGATTTTAAGAAGCAGAGATGAGGAGAGACTGTGTTCCAGGTATGTGTAGTGGGAAATAAGTTGCCTGTGCAAAGGAGGCATGGAGGCAGTAATTGTAATGACCAGTTCTGGAAAGCCAATTTGCTTGGAATATAAAATGCATAATGAGAAGCAATGTAAACTAAACCTGGTAAGGTAGACTGGAGCCAGATGGTGAAAGGCTTTAAATGCCAAGCTTAGGGACTTGTATTTTATTCTAGATGCAATAAGAACCTACTGAAGAGTGCTGAGCAGGAAAATAATACAGTCATATCTGAGCTGATGAAAGAGAATTTTGTTAGCTGTGTGTAGGATAGCCTGCAGAGGGCAGAGACTAGGAAAAGAGAGACAATTACGAAGCCAATTCAATAATCTAGCCAAGAGGGTTTGAACTGGAGTGCTGGCCATGTGAATGGAAAGAGGGAGATCTATAGAAAAGTTTGTCTGGAACAACTGGAGGTCAGAGGAGTGATATGTGCTAGACATGTAGACTTGATAATCATGTAAACAGAGATGATAACTGAGCCCACAGGAGCAGATGTGATCACCAAGAGGGAGGCTCCAGGCAGAAGAAAGAATGGCCCAGATTAGAGTCTTAGGGGACTGTCAGCCATGGTTAGGGCCCAGAAAATAGATGATAAAGGAGCAAAGGATTATTCTTTGTTTCTGAAGACCTAAAGAAGGAGGTTTAGATAAGGTCAAGTTGGGATAAAGCAACTACTTAAGAAGCTTTCTAGAAAATTCTTTTTAAACTACAATAATAAACCTTTTTAAATGACTGGAGGAAAAGTAGATCATTTAATTTTTACTTTTTTATTCTATAAGGTAGAACTGGTACCAAATTTCTGTTGTCATTCTTTTCTGTGCAGAATCATTTAATCTTCGTTATATGTTGGACATTTAGAATCTTTCTCATTCCAACATACAGTAATGCTAGGAGCACATGTGACTCCTCTTCTCTGTCTCCCAGATGTTTAAGGCTACAGCCCTAGATAATTTGAATAACTCCTCCAGGCTGCTCCAAGGAAAGCTACTAAGAGATACAGAACTGAGGAAGAGACTGAGTTGAACTAGACTCAAGAAAAACACACTGCTTGGGCACTGGGAGAGAAAGGACATCAAACTGTGGAAAAGGTACTTTGCACCAAGATGGATTTGGGGATAAAACCTATTTGTGAGATAGGAGTCCATGGACTTTGGGAAATGACTTGTTTGTGAGGCCTGGGTTCAAACATAGTACAAGAACCACAGTACAAGAGAATATTTCAGAGAGATACCTGGAGCTGCATTTTTGAAGAATGCCATCGCCAGGAATTCTAGAGTTGAAAAGATAGCATCCTTGGAAACAGAATGATGACCCTCTGCTGGGAGTTGAGGAGAAGCATAGGAGGCAAAAAAAAAAAAAAAAAGGCACCACACTGGGAGACTGGTGATAGAGGGCAACAACTAGTCAGATAAGCTACAGAACTAACAACACAACCTTGTGGAAAAGGACCACAGCCAAGGGCAGTGAGTGGCAATATTGGCTGCAAATTACCAGAGGCATAACTTGATAAAAAAAGACACTCTATAAAACCATGGGGGATCAGATTCCAGCGTAATCCTTGATGGAGCGTTATCCAGGGCTGTATAATAAGTTATTGGAACTATATAAATCTTTGGGGGAGGGTTGCTCATTGGTTATTATTGTTTTCTATGGGCTTTGAGATGTATTTTCCCTTTGGTTAATCTACAAATAAACTTATCTTCGAACCTTATGATCCCACGTACTTGTAAGATGAATTGATAACTATACCTTACGGTATATGTAGGGTGGGTGGGATGGGAAGAGATGCCAGATGTGGAAGTTCTGAATTATCTGCACTGAATTATCTGCAGGTTACCAGAGAAGTAAGAAGTCCTCCAAACTGTACCCAGCTCATTGTGCCAGGAGGGAGCCTCAGACACAAGGATTACAAAATGCATAGGCACAGTCTAAAATCTCATTTGCTATGCTTTGAATGAACAAGGATACACTTTACAGCTTGTCAAAAACAGAAAAAGATCCTGCTCAGATTCATTTTCTCTTTATTCCCACCTGTCCCTTTAAGGAAGAGGGTTCTTGAGTAATAGGAAAGACCCAAAGAATATCAATAAGTCATCCCAAAATGAGCCCATAAATGGTCTGAGTGATGTTTGAGCTTAAAAATCCCTATTAGTAGAGACAGAAATGCTTGTCAAGTCATATGCCAAAAAAATTATGTATTTCTTGGTGGTATCAGAGAGTTTTGTAGGTCATGCTCTAGTATAGCTTTTCCCAAGCTAATTTGGTCAAAGAATACTTTGAGGCTTAAAATATATTGACAGAACCCATAAATTCTGGTCCAGAGAATCTGGAGGTATGAAATATCTTCCCTGCCCCCTCCAAAATAAAAAGGGGCAGGGATATTATGAATTCAAATAGTGACCGGTAAGTTAATTCCATATTGAAAAATTGCACATAAATGAGTATTTTGCTATTGTACAGAAATCATTATAATTTAACATTTGAGAGGAGAAAATATCTCAAACATACAATATTTTTAGAGGAACTTCTGTCCACCTTCAATGTTTGGAAAGCTTTTTGCTTGTGAAGGCGCAAATACAGGCAGTGACCTAGAAGAACAAGCTTCATTGTATGATTGAGATTACTCTACTTCCTCCCCACCACCACCACCATTTTCCTAATGTGCACATTTGAGCAGAGACTGCATTCAATTTTAGTGCAGACACTAAAGAATACAATTACCTACCTTTCCCCACAGTACTCCAGTATAAGAGGGCCCCTGAGAATTTATCCTCTAGAAGATGAGACAAAACATGTATGCTTATATAATAAGACAAGTTGTATGGTGTGAAATGAATACTCAAATGTTGTTCAATCATGTCCTATTCCTCATAACCCCATTTAGCAAAGATGCTAGCTGGAGTGGTTTGCCATTTCCTTCTCCAGCTCATTTTTTATAGATGAGGAAATTGAGGAAAACAGAGTTAAGTGACTTGCCTATGATCATATAGCTAGTCACTGTCTGAGGCCAGATTTGAACTCAGGTCTTCCTAACTGCAGACCTGGCACTCAAATCAAATAATGGCTCAGTATGCCATTAACAATCTATAATTAGCTATCTGTCTGACTTTGGCTATACTGACCTCTCTGAGCCTTTGTATTTTTCATCTGTCAAGTGAGGATTAGGTAAAATCTACGTTCCCTTTGATTTCTAAAAACCTGTGTCTCACTCAACACACTATTTTGGCAGTAATGATGACATGACATGTTACTCTGATTTTTTAATCATTTTTAAAATTCAGCAATCATTTATTGGGAACATACAGTAGAGAGAGGACTGGACTTGGAGTCAAGATCAGAGTGTAATCTTGAATATTTCCTAGCTATGTCACCCTGATTAGATCAATTAACCTCCCTCAGCCTCAGGTTTATCATCTGTAAAATGGGGATAATAATAACACACCTCCATAGGGTTGCTATAAGGATTAACTGAAATAACATATGTAAAGGGCTTTGCAAACCTTAAAATATTATGCAAATTCTAGCTGTTATGATAATAAAAGCCATTGTATTAGTAGTTAGCATACAAAGATTGAGAGCAGGGGCACCTAATCTGGGTTCCATAAACTTTGTTTTGTTTTTTAATATACTGATAGTTATATATTTCAGTATAACTGATTTCTTTTGTAATCTCATGTATTTCATTTTATACCTTTAAAAACTTATTCTGAGAAGTGGTCCATGAGCTCCACCAGACTGCTTAGGGGTGCCTCCATCACACAAGAAAGGTTAAGAACGTCTGATGGAGAGGAGCAAGCTTTAGAATCAGGTAAAAGAGGACCTGATACCACCAAGAAAAACCGTGACCACTGACCATGGCATTGAAACACTATAAAAGTAAACATTTCCTAAAACGGGTATGAAAAGGGTGTCAGGGTATCTTTTGAAACAGCATGGTCCAGCGGGAAGTCCTCCTTAATATGCAAAGCACCTACATTCAAATCCAGACTCTGCCCCTGTCTACCTGTGTGGACCTTGAGCAAGTTCTCTGACCCCTCAGCCTCAGCTGTCTCACCTACAGAATGGGAGGGAGGAGGATGTTTGGACAGAGGACCTTTGAAGTTTCTTCTACCTCTAAATCTATGATCCTAAGAGAGTTCTTTCCCTCAGTTAGAGGAAACTAGATGACCCACTGTATAGAAAGCTAGGCCCGGACTCAGGAAGACCCGAGTTAAAATCCAACTTCAAGCCCTTACTAGTTGAGTGACCCTGGGCAAGCCATAAACTCTGTCTCAGTTTCCTCATCTGTAAAATGGGGGTAATAATAGCACCTACCTAACAGCACTGTCATGAGGATCAAATGCAGAAATAATTATAAAGTGCTTAGCACAGCACCGGGAGCTTAGTAGGTGCTTAATAAATGCTTGTTTTTTTCTTTCCTTCCTTCCATCTTTCTTCCTTTCCTGATCCTGGTCAATGACTGGGCCCTTCAAGGGGTGAGATACTTCCAGAGCAAAATTCTAAGAAAGAATAGTGTGAGCCACAGCTCAGCATACATTCTGCTCCCATTCCTACTCCTTCCTTCCCATTCCTTTACCCCTTCCCTGCATGGACGCTGACCATCCTCCTGCTCTAGGTCTGAGTTCTACTCTGCCTCCCATTGAGCTCTCCAACTCGTGCTACAAGGCCTTGTAATAATATTAATACCCAATATTTACGTATTGGACTGTGCCAAGTACTTTGCTCCTCACAACAGCCCTGGGAAGTGGATGCTATTATTATCCCTATTTTTACAGATGCAGAAACTGAGGCAAATGGAAGTCAAATAACTTGCCCAGGGTCACACAGCTAGTAAATGTATGAGGCTGGATTTGAATTCAGAAAGATGAGTCTTCCTGCCTCTAAGCCCAGTGCTCTATCCACAGTACTATCTAGTGGCCCCTAATGTTGATTGTCAAGATTTTCCACATTTAGGTCTCTCCAGAATCACAAGAATGCACTCGTTTTCCTACTATGCCATTGTACATTGTATCACCCTCTTCCACCTCTTCCTCTGAGATCAATAATCAAATCAAGACTCTAATTCCTTAGAAGGTCCTTTCAACCACTTGCCCTATGGCTCTACTCACCAACTTTGTGGTTTCTGGGATGAATAACCTCTCCATGACCACCACTCGCCTCTATGTGTGATCTTCCCTATCAGAGAGTATGGTACATGAGGGCAGCTATCTTGCATTTTGTTATTTGTATCCATATCTCTTAGCCACATTTGTCACATATGCCTCAATAAATGATTATTCATTCATTCATTTACACCTTAATCAAGCCTATGAAATCAATAAGGATATAAAAGGAAGATTAAGAAGAATAAATGTTGGGCGGGGGGGGGGGGGGGGGCATTGTCCAGAGCAATCCAGTTCAAGTACTCACCTATCATGTCCTGGAAAGAGCACTAGATTTGGAGTCAGAGAACATGGATTCAAATGGTACCTCTTCTACTTACCTATGTGACCTTGGGCAAGTCATTTAACCTTGCTGGTCCTCAGTTGCTTCATTTGTGAAAGGAAAGAGAATGCACTAGACTTTGTGAGAGTCCTTAACCTGATAGCTATGAACTTGTAGGTTTTTAAAAATATTTTTGTATAATTGTATTTGTATTGGTATAATTATAATTGCATTTTATATATTCATATTTCAATATAATTCATTTCCTTGTGATCCTATGCTTTATTATTACTCTGAGAAGGGACCACTAAGCTTCACCAGACAGCCCAAGGGATCCATGAACCAAAAAAAAACAGTTAAGAACCACTGAACTAGGGATTCTCTAAGGTCATCTAAATCTATGATTCATTAAAACAAAAGGAATCAATTAAAAATATGTATTTTTTTAAAAAGAACGAAAGACAAAAGGAAAAATAAATGGATGAATTTTAATTTGACTGAGTGGTAAGTGAACCCTGACTAGTGTAAGTAAGAAGTTCTCACACAGGCCAGAGATAGGTTTGGAAGGGGAGACTAGGTGAAAGCATTGGCACTAGAATGGATAGTAGTGAGAGACCACATTGGAAGCAAAAGGAAAGCCAAGGCTAAGAAAACAGCAAAGTCCCAAAGGTCTCTAAACCAAAGGTGACATCTAAGGTTCAAGCTTCAGTGGTTCATTCAGTACCAGCTAAATCACAAGAGTTCTTAGAGTGGATCTTAATTTCCCCTACCCTCCAGAGTCACATGCACAGCTGAGTTTTATGCCTGACCTCCAGACTCTTGTGAAATATCTTGAGCTAACAATCTGCTAGTGGCAGGCTCACTACTGTTTGTGGTAAACAAGGAAGCTATACCTCAATTGTTAGTCTTCTGGGAGAGAATAGAGCACCTACCATGTGCCAGGCACTATGCTAAGCACTTTTTTTTTTTTTTTACAAATGTATTTCATTCGATCCTCACAATAACCCTGAGAGGTAGGTGCTATTATTATCCCCATTTTATGATTAAGAAAACTGAGGCAAATAGAGGTTGAATAACTTGCCCAGGATCACACAGTTAGTAAATGTCTGAGGCCACTTCAAATTTAGGTCTTTCTGGCTCTCAGCCCTGACTCCAGCATTCTATCTATCTATCTGTTCTATCTATCATATCATCATCACCATCATCATCATCATTGTACCTAACCTTTATCTAGCACTATGTGCCAGAAATTTTACAGTTATGATCTCATTTTATTCATCACAACAGCCCTGGGAAGTAGGTGTTATTATTATCCTCATTTTACAGATGTGATTACAGAGGTTAAGTGATTTGGCCAGGGTTACAAAGCTTGTAAGTATCTGAGGCTGCTTTGAACTCAGGTCTTCCTGACTCTGGGTGCAGCGTTCTATCCACTGTGCCACCCAGCTGCCTCTTAAAAATCCAAGCTTGACAGCTCTATAATTGAGTCCAGGTAGGAACCAAAATTCAAGCAAGGATCTAAACCAGGGATGGGAAACCTCATGTATATGTCTCAAATATGGCCCTTCTGTGAATTAGTCAAAGGGCTGCACTTGAGGACCTAGAGGGCCACACGTGGCCCCACCTCTGACCTAGATCCTGAGAGGGAATCTTGGGAGAAGAGTGGATTTTCTCTTTCCCTGCCTTCATAGGGAAATGGAGCAGCTCCAAAAACAAGAGATATCACATCAAGCAGAGGACAGAGACCCACTCCAAACAGACAGACAGACATAGAGACATGATCACTCTGGGAAAGTTGTTCAAAGAGTAAAATTCCTGGAAGAAGAGAAGAGATCCCAAAATGATTCAAAGAAGAACTAGCTCCAACAATTGAGAATGGAGCTCTGGAAAGAATACGACTCAGGAAACCCAGATATAATGCACATAATTATATTATATAATTATATAATTATGGAAAAGTGAGCCACAGGTTTAAAGAACACAAGGTACCTATTGTATTTATTTTACCATCACAGTAAATGTCTTTATTTTTAGTTAAATATGTCTACTAGGTGAGAATACAATTTAATAGGACTGCAGAAAATCTGCAGAGAAGAAGTAGGAATTTCACTGAACTAAAACATAAGAACTTAAGAAATCATTGTAAGAGATCTTTATGGGTGAAGGGGACTTCAGAGGTCATTTAGTTCTACCCCATCATTAACAGAGTTTCAGTGACTTATCTAGGGTCATACAGGTAGTAAGAATGAGGGGTGAAATTGGAACCCACATTGTGTATTGCCTGGGCCAATACTTCTTTTTAATTAAATTTCCTTTCCTTTTCAATGATCAAGTACTTATTTTTTTTCTCCCTCTAACTTCCCCTCACCCCCTGGGAAAAAAAAATCCTTGCAACAAATACGCATAAGTTAAACAAAACAAATTCCCATATAGGGCATGTCTAAAAATTTATGATTCATTTTGCACATTAGTTCTTCACCTGTCAGGAGGTGGGCAGTATTCTTCATCAATGGTCCTCTGAAATCACAATTGATCCTTGTATTGATCAGAGTTCTTAAGTCTTTCAAATTTGTTTATTTTTACAGTGTTGATGTTATGGTAAACTGTTCCCCTAATTCTGTTTGTTTCACTGTATATCACTTCATGAAAGTGTTCCCAGGTTTCTCTGTCTCTTGATGTCTTACAGCAAAATAGTATTCCACTATTTTCATAAACCATAATTTGTTCACCCATTCCCTCATTAATTAATATCTTATTACTTTCCAAAAAAAAAGCTCACGCACACACACACACACACACACACACACACACACACACACACACACACACACACACACACACACACACACACCCTTTTCCTCTTTCTTTGATCTCCTTGGGGTAATAGCCTAATAGTGATATTGCTGGGCCTAAAGGTACGTATGCATAGTTTATTACCATTGGGGGCATAATTCCAAATTGCTTTCCAGAATGACAGGACCAATTCACACTCTATCAACAGCACATCCATGTACCTTTTTTCCCATGGGTCCTCTCACATTAGTCATTTTCTCTTTTTTGTCACCTCTGCCAATCTGGTGGGTATGAGGTGGAACCTCAGAGTTGCACTAATTTACATTTCTCTAATTATTAATGATTTGGAGCATTCATAAGACTATAGAGAGCTTAGATTTCTTCCCTTGAGGACTGTCTGTTGATATCTTTTGAACATTTATCAGTTGTGGAACTGGCAGAGACAGAATTGTTTCCTCTTTACCATGCTATCCCCCATGTGAGTTCATAGCCAAAAAGATAATATGATTGTATGCTTCATAAATAAAAGTAGAAGAGCAAAAATGAGGCAGGCAGTCTTACTGTATTCTGCAGTAGGCAGACCCTTAATCTAGCGATTAAGCTCAGTTCTCGATGTCACATTTTAGGAGATGATTTCATTTTTAATAGTATTTTATTTTTCCAATTATATATAACAATTTTAACATTCATTGAGTTCAAGTTTTTCTCCCTCCTCTCCTCTCTCCTCTTCCTAAAAGGATAAGAAATTTTATATAGGTTATATATCTGCCATCAGTATTAGTTATGTTATGAAAGAAGAAACAGACCAAAAAGAAAGAACCATGAAAAAAAATGAAGAAAGTGAAAATAGTGTGCTTTAATCTACACTCAGAGTCTATCAGTTCTGTCTCTGGATATAGGTAGCCTTATCCATTATGAGTCATTTGCAACTGTGTTGCTGAGAAGAGCAAAGTCACTGGTAGTTGATCATCACACAATGTTGCTGTTACTATATACAATGTTCTCCTGGTTCTGCTCATTTCACTTTCCACATATTCATTTAAGTCTTTCCAGGTTTTTCTAAAATTTGCCTGCACATCATTTATTATTGTACAAAAATATTAGGAGGTGATTTCATAAGCCAGAATTCATCTGGAGCATGCAACTGGAATAGTAAAGGGACTCAGATTCATATCATTAGATCATATAAAGGAACTCGGGATGTTTAAAATGGAGAAGAGGAGATTTAGTGAGGACATGATAGCTACCTTCAAGTACTAGAAAAGGCTGCCCATCACATGGGAGAGGAATTAGATCCATTCTGCTTGATCCCAAAAGATCAAGGATGACCAGTTAGAGCTGTCTACAAATGAAATGGACTGTCTTGAGGAAGAGTGACTTTCCTGTCACTATAAGTCTTCAACTGGCAGTGGGATTATCAGTCCATGGAGAGGTTGTAGATGGGCTTCATGCTTCAGGTCAGTTCCTACACTAAGATGCTGTGATCATTTGAACACAGCAGAGAATTTGGAAGGTCACTGTTAGAGAAGGGTAAATCTATTGAAACCATCTAAGATATTGGTGATAAGAGATAATGGGTAAACAGTAACAGCTGATGTTAATCTAATTCTTTAAGGTTTGTAGAATGTTTTACATGCTTATTTAGTGCTCACAACAACCTTGGAAATTTTTACAACAGATATCATCATTCTTTTACAGACAAGGAAACAGGCTAAGAGAACAAGTGGCCTATGGTCATACAACTAGTAAGTGGGAATTGAATGTATCTCAATTGGGACCAATTTTAGAGCACTTTCCATTATACTGTACTGTCTCTTCAGTATAGTGGTGTGATAGAAACACTAATTCAAGGACTGGGAAGGTGGTAAAATGAAGGGAATGAGAAAGGAAGATTAAAAAATACTAAGGTTTCAATTTTAAGTGATTGGGGAAAATGTGCATGGCATTAACTGAAAAAGGAAAGTTTAAAATATGTTAGAAATATGGCTCTGTATTGGATATATTGAATTCGAAGTACTTAGAAGACATCCAAATGGAGATGTCTAGCAGGATGAAGGAGGTGGAGGAGGGTAACATAGATTTGGAGTCAGAGGACCTAGATTCAAATTGGACCACTTCCACCAGTCTGACATTAGGCAAGAAATTAAGCTCTTCAGATCTCAGTTTCCTGACCTGTAAAATGAAGAGGTTGGACTACATGCATTTCATAGGATATTTTTGAGATCCCAATTCATGGAAGATATGACTAGATATATAGATATATACATATATATATACTTAAAATAAAAGTACATAGAAGTTATAACTGGAGCTAAGAGAACAGATGAGATCATCCAGAGAGTAAAGGAAAGCGAATCAAAGACAGAAGGTTGAGGGGACTGAAAAAAGGAAAGGGTGTCAAACAAAATAGACAAAGAAATAATGTTGAAAATGAGGCTGTCCTGTAAAGAAAAGAGAAACCAGTCAACATCTCACCAGTATTATATGTGGGAGAGATACTAGAACCAAACAAGAGAAAAGCATGCTCTGTTATCTCTGAGGAACTGCACTCTTGTTTTAATGACCTTAAGCTTCTCCCTGGAACAAAGACCTAGCTTTTTAATATTAATATTCTAATAGTGGTGCTTTACTGCCCCAAGTTGTAGAATGTTAGATTCTCTGAAGAGCTGAAGTTGGTCATCACTCACAGAGCAATGGTGGCCAAGAGCAAGCTGCCATACACTTTAAAAAAAAGAATTACTCAGGAGAATCAGCATAAAGTATGGCCACAGAGAAATGTATGGCCAGGGAAAAAAAGATGGATCACTCACACCATAAGAATAAGGGATGACAGATGAGACATACATGAAGCTCCATTTCATATACATGTGATGTTAAATTGAATCAAAAAAGGTCCCTAGATCTTTGGTGGATAGGCATGCTATGGCCAGTTTATGGGAGTATATAGAAAAGAATCACAAATCATAGTGAGACATGGATGGTTTGCATTGCAAACATTTAGAAGTTAAAAGGGGGTAAACTGGGGTGGCAAGAGGGTCAGAAGAGATTCGGACGGATGAGGGAAGGGTTGTTGTGTTTTGCTTACAAGCAGTCAGGAAAGCAGGTTTTTAAACAGAGAGGAACAAGCCACAGAGAAAAAGAAATTGAAGATGTAAAAGAGAAAGATGATCCATGTACCAAAGCCCTATGGGAATCAGAGAAAAACAAATCAAAAGCAAAAGTTAAGGTTGCCTTGTTTAAAACAAAAAAGCATACCTCTTCTTCCTTCCCATCTCCTCGGAAAATGTAAGAAAGGTAGAGAGAAGGGATAAAGAGAGAGAGGTTTCTAAGTGTAAATGAAGGGAAGCAATGGCACTCATATTCCATGCCCTAAGTCTTCCCAGTAAAGTAGAAGTGGAGGTCATTTTCTGAGAATTAGGCAGAACCTTGTGGAGATGAGAAATTGAGCTGAATGGAAAGGTTTGGAACACCTGCTGCAGTGACCATGAGAGGGTGTTGGTAAGAGATGAATAAAAGGATAACTATGTAGCAGGAACAGCCCGACTGAGGTTAAAAACATCTAGATGTTAATAAGACAGGAGCATACACATTTTTTAGAAACAGCAGGAAAATGGGATGAGGATATTCCATTTCATGCAATTGTTTTCTGTGCCTATAATCTTAATGGCTTAGCACTGTTACTCAAAATGGTTTAAGAAAAAAAAAGTTATTTCCATAGTATACATTTGCTGCTTTGCTATAATCACTTCTGACATTAAATTCAAGCACTTATGCCTTATGGAAATTATAATTAATGAGCAGATATTAAACAATGATTCAGGGCATTTGTTTTCATTTCCTTATGTGTCTAAAATGGGGTGATAGGATGGAGATCGGGAACTAAAATTTAAGATGTTCATTTAGTATTTTTGAAATGTAATTATTAAGTGTTATTAGCTTTTTAAAAATCCATTCCCCTAACACTCTTAACCAGCATTGAATCAATCAATCAACAAGCATTTACAGTCAGCTAAGTGGATATATTGGGCAGCTAGGATAGAGTGCTGGGCCTGGAGTCAGGAAGACATCTTCCTGAGTTCAAATCTGGCCTCAGACACTTACTAGCTGTATGACCCTGGGCAAGTCACTTCACCCTGTTTGCTTCAGTTTCCTCATCTGTAAAATGAGCTGGAGAAGGCAATGGCCAACCACTCCAGTATCTTTGCCAAGAAAGCCCCAAATGGGGTCACAAAGAAATGAACACATCTGAAATGACTGAACAACAACAGTAACAACTGAAGGTGAATACATAACACTGGTTTTGGAGTCAGGAAGACTTGAGTTCAAATTCTGATTTTGATAATTACTAACATTGTGACACTGGGTAAATTAAAATAACTGAAGCTCTGTGCTTTAGTTTCTTCATCTATGAAATAAACAATTGAAAGTCCCTCCATCTCTAAATCTATGATCCTGTGATAATTTATAAAGTGCCTACTGTGTGGCAGGCATTGTGCTATATGCTGAAAAAAATTGCCCCCAAAATGCAGCTGTCCACCTACCACCATTATCATCATATTTTCCCTATCGATGCGGATAAATCAGAGATAGTATATTCAGTGTACAGAAAGCTACAGACCCCAAAGCCAGATGAACCCCAAACTTAAGGGCAAGGGCAAAAAGGAAACAATAAGAATCCCTGGATAGGATTAGCTGTTCCTAAGAAACCATCCCAGAAGTAGTCAGTGCTGCAGTGCAGGTTGGAGATAACTTCATAGTGAAAATAAGGTCCCTCTGCATATTTTACCAGGAAGCAGCCAACCTAAAAATGTAATTAATGAAAAGGAATCTATAAACTTGTGATTTGTGTGTTGGAGTGATGGAGTACAAATGAAACTTTCCCAAGGAATCGAGGGAGAGGAGAATTAAAGAATGAGAATTTGTCCAATTTGGGGGCACTGTATTTGAGAAAAGGAGTGGGGTGGGAGCCTCTGCTTCTAGATAACAGGTTTTGCTTTAATAGTTCAGCAAGCATTTAATAATCACACAGTGTTAGAACTGGAAGGAGTCTTAGAGATGTAGTCCTTCCTCTCCACCATTTGCATTTCATGGATGAGGATTCCGAGAGGCTACCCAGATAATTAGAAGTAGAGTTGAGAAAAGAATCCAGGTGACCTGACTGGTTGAGCTTTCTACTATACACAAGCATGCAGAGACCCCAAATAACAAACGTCAGTGTACAAAGACTTGGCAGAAAGAGAAAATAGGAGGGAGGGAGAGGAGAATTACCAGGGGAAGGGGGAAAAAACAGAGAAGAAGGTAGGAATGGAGAGGGAGGGAGAGAGGAAGGGAGACAGGAAGAGAAAGGGGAGGAAGGGAGGGGAGGAAAGAAAGAGGGGAGAAAAGGAGGGGAGAAGGAGTGAGGGAGAGAGATGAAAGGAGGAAAGGAGAGGGAGCGCAGGGAGAGAGAGAAAGGTAGAAGAAAAAGAGAGACAGAAAGGGAGAAAGACTCACTGAGAACATTCTGGGGAGAAAAATATTGACTATATGTGGCATTCTTTGGAACAGAAAGCTATTTCTGAAAGGTTGTTGGCAAAAGAATGACTCCAGTAAGAGGACAATAAAGATAATATGAGAAAATTCTATCTTCTAGCCAAGCTGTCACAAGAAGAAATCCTCCATGCTTCCCAAGTAGTTTATGTCTCTGACCTCTTTATATGCTAGTTATATAGATCCAGATGTGGGGTGATAGTAGAAAGAATAATAGATTTGTCATGCAAGGCTCTCTGTTTAAATCTTGGCTCTTTGCTTGTTGTGGAAGCAAATACAAAGCTGGAAACAAATCAGGTGCCCAACCATTGGGAACAAATGGTATGTGGATGTAAGAGAGTATTATTGTCCCACAGTTAACATACAAATTAGAAGAATTCAGAGAGACATGACAAGATTTGTGTGAACTGATGTAGAGAATCAGGAGAACAGAATATGTAGAGTGACCATAATAATGTAAATGAATGGAACAAGGAAGGAGACTGGACCTGTGATTTCACTGGTATTCTCTCTAAGATCATCTCATTTTATCCAGCTGTAAGTAGAAGCAAGGTGGGATTTTTGTTGTTTTCTTTTTGGAGTTCAGTTTCCCAGGATCAGGCTAAACTGTGAGATCTGAGGGCTTGATCTCCTTTGAACCCTGATAATTCACAGCTGTGCTGAGTCACTGTGCCTTCTGGCTCTGAGCCAATCAGGTGCCAAGTGTTTGTTATATATTCTGGGAGGTTGGCATTTTGCGTGGGGGTTCGCTTATGAGAAGGACCTTTTGATTGCCTGGAAGGGGCTCTTAGTAGCCATTTGTTAAGACACACACACACACACACACACACACACACACACACACACACACACACACACACACACACACACACACACACACCCCATTACACAGATGCTGGTGCTTTCCCAGTCCAGTGGTGCATGTGGGTGGTTGTATTACTTTTTTCAGGCAGTAGGAGTCCTGTCTTTTGAATCTGTGCTAATTTCTCTGCTTGTATTTTCTACTTATCTATAATTCAAGTAAGATTATTGACCCCTTTAAAAATTGTCTTTCCTTTCTCAAAGCAGATCAAAGAATCTGTGCTACCAGACTATCCTGGATGTGTTAGAGTGCTTGCTAATATATTTGTCTTTCTCTGTATGTAGTTGTTTGTGTATCGTCTTCCCATTACACCATGAACTCCTTGAGAGTAGGGGACTGTTTTTTGTTTGTTTGATTTGTTTTTTGCCTTACTTTGTATCTCTAGTGCCTCAGCACTAAGCCTGGCACAGAGTGCTTAACTAAATGTTTGTTGGCTTGCTATAAGGAACTCCCAGGGAGGAAACTCCCTGTACCAATGCAGGTCAGCACTTTTTCTACCACTTGTAGTCTTAGAGAGTTGCCTAGAGCCCTGAGAGGTTAAATGTTTTGCAGGGTCACCCAGCCAGTATGTGACTATAATGGGATCTGAATCCATATCTTCCTTGCTTTCCAGAATGGCTGTGTAACCACTACACAAAAGATGAAAGCAATATTAAAAAGCCATCAAACTCTGATGCCCTGGGGTTCCCAACTCTAGAAACAGCATGGTATAGTGAAAAGAGAACTGGCACTGAAGTCAGAAGACCTGGGTTCAAAGTCTGCTTCTGTTCCTTACCTCTGTGACCTTGGGGAGTCTCTGGGTTTTTTTCATCTGTAAAATCAAGGGGTTGGACAAAATAACCTGTAAGGTCCCTTCAAGCCCTATATCTATGGTTCTATGGTCCTCTCACTAATAGAGATGCACGATAGCTTCCTCAATCATAGTCTCAGTTCAGGGCAGGAGCATGCATTTATTTTTTAAATGCTAAAAATCAACAGTGAAAATACAGTCATTTTTTGCATTTTTCTCAAACCTTATACTCTTAGGAATACCTTCACATACATTCTCATTTGATAATCAAAAACTTTGTTATCAAGCATACAATTTAGAGTGAAGGTCAGTGATCATTACAATGTAGGAATATAGTCATTCAACACCTCCAAAGTCAATGTCTGGCACCACATAAGGGATATTAGTCACAAATTCCAATATGCCTAATTTTAGTATGTAGCAGGAACAAACACACCTGAGTTGGTGGAGACCAAAGTCAAAACTCAGGTTGCCAAAGACAAGGTGAAAGACTTTGCTCAGATATAAAACAGATTGACTCCATCACTTCCACGGGAAATATGAAACATTAAAGGAGATTCACTCAAAAGAGGTTGAGAGCCAAAGGCATAATGAAGAGTCAGAAATGAAACACAGCTTGGATTGTGACTGGCTTGTATATGGCCATAAAGCTGTAAAACAGAGCACATTTTATAGCTGTACTTATTCCAGGATTTAGCAGAATTGCAAACCAATATTGATAGTGAAATAAGTGGCCATGAAATTTCAAGCTTATCTCCTGTATTTCCTGTCCCATCTGAGAACAAGATGGAAGCCACTTAGATAGTTTGTGCTTCTCAGATGGGAATGGATTTCCTCAGTATACTTAAACTAAGACAAAATGATAGAAGACCACAGAGTATGGAGAAAAGACTAAGAAAACTCTAAAGATCTTTTGACTTCAAGAACAGAAGTCTACTTGCCAAAGGGATTTAGAGAGGATCTGTTGTCACTGCTCCCTTCATTCAATGTTCACTAATTAAACCCTAAGCTTCTTTTCTTGATGTCTTCAATCACTCAGGTAGTAGTTTCTGCTACTGGGCCCTGATTCAGAAAAACAACAAGAAGTGGGGAGAGAGAAAGAGACAGAGAGAGACAAAGACAGACAGGCAGAGATAGATAGACAAGGAGAGTGGAGGGGAAGGGAGAGGGAGAGACAGACAGACAGAGAATCAAATCCATGCAATTAGCCCACAAACACCAGCACCAAGGCAACAGAGTCCTTTTCTCAATCCTCTTTTACTGTACTTCCATCCCTTCTCTCATCCTTTTCTTTTATGCCTTCTTGTTTCCCTTTAAAGCAGACTTTGTGCTTGGGGTACAAGAGAGTGTCACAGAAAGGAGAATAGAGAAGGGATCATGACAAGTGCCAGGTTCAAGGGCTTCCTGCTCACTGCAACTTCACAACTGAAGGGGCCTTAATGAGGCTTTAAGACATCAGGTGTTGTGATGGTTATTTAAGCTAAAAAAATATCTTAATTGTAAGAGGCTTCTACGGCCAACGAAGTGCCCTTGAAAAGCTCTTCTTGCTACAAGGAAAATTATAGAGGGGGACAAAAGGAAAAGCAACACTTCAGACTTCCATGGGTAGGTTTGTCTATTTTTGAAAGTGACCTAAATCATCAAAATGATAAGCCCACAGATTAAGAGATTCAAGATTATCTTCCAATCCTCCTTACCCTCATCATTTTACAGATGAGGAAATGGGTTCCCAGGAAGCTTGAGTAACTTACCTAAGGTCACACATTGATAATGACATATCACAGCTGGAATTCATAACGGGTATTCCTGCTCTGCCTCATCATTACACTGCCTCTGAAACCTTCAACATCCACTCTTCCACCCCATGCAACATGGATTATATCTCCACAAATCTCTCAGATATATTTGCACTTTTCAAAGTTTACTAGTCCAGATTCAATGGTCTTCCCTCTGTCTTTTTGCTCCTCAGTTTAATCTGTAGGATGTGATCATAGGAAGTAGGAAGTTTGCTGAAGAGGTTAGAGCCATGATCTTTGAGGCTGGGGACTTCAGCTGAACTCTCATTTCAGACACTTATTAGCAGTTTGACCATTGACAAATCACCTGGCCTGCCAGATCCTATTTCCTCATCTGTAAAATGGGAATGCAGGTCCTCCCTCCAATAAAGCAACTCACAAGCCACCCATGCCCACCTGTCCTGTGCAACTCCTGTTTGTGTCCTTCCACCACAAGGAGCCTTCCTCCCAAAAATACTGGGAATTTTCCATGTGTTCTCTTGATATCACATGGATACTCAACTGAGTACAAGGGATGTTTATCCACTACTCCACAATTTTATTCTCTGTAATGTCTTTTCTTCTGGATATTCACTTCCCTTATGCCATCCTTCACACCACTTCTCCTGAAAAATTTCCTGTTCCATGTGGTTCAGCCTGCTCTTGTTCACCATATGTCTCCCATTGTACTTTGAGTGATGCTCAACTTAAAAAGACAAGTTTTTGTTCTTTAAAGATGCTTAGTCATTTAAGAAAAAAAGTGTTCAAGTCTTCAAATGAAATCCAGTCCATTCTCTCCCTACGTATTTCAGGGTCTAACCCATTTTCTAACTGCAATGTCTCTCATACCTGTATTATAAATAAAAGATATTGTTGACTGGCATCTCCTTTCTTGATAGTACAGCCTCACCATTCTCCTCAACAATCTGTCTTTATCTCTATTTTCCCAGTGCCTAACTAGAAGTGTCTCTCAAGACTCCCTTTGGGCCTCTTTTCTTTATTCTCTATACAATCTCATCTATTCTCTGACATCCAGTTCTTACCTCTATGAAGATTAATTCCAACTCAGAGACATCTTACATGAATTCATGGACACACATCTTGAGATTGCATATTTAGAACAGGTAAATATCTTAAAGTGCAATCCTCTTGTTTTATATGAAGAAACTGAGAGCCAGAGATGTTCATTTACTTGCCTAAGTTCACACTGATTGAAGAGGTCTAATATGAATCCAAGTCCTCCGACTACAAATCCATGCTCTCCCCTGTCACTTGCTAGATTTTTCCATTCAGATGTCCTGCTGGAAAATCACGTTCAACAATTCCTAAACTTATTTTTTTTAAGTATCAACTTTCCCGATCCTGTTAATGGTGCCATCATTTCTCCAGTAACGTGGGTTTCATCGTTGTCATTTTTTAATACTTTCTGTTCCTACACCTTGTCAGTTGCCACAATGTCCTTTGAAGAGGATCATCAGATCATGAAATCATGGTTCTTCCTCAAGGCTCTACCCATTCCAATACATCCTCCACTCATCCACCAAAGTGTTTTCCTCGAGTAGGTCTGCTATGTTACTTTTGTACTCAGTAACCTCCAGTGGCTCCCTGTTACCTACTGGATCAAATATAAAGTCCTCCATAGGTTTTTAAAGCTCATCACAACCTGAACTCTTTCTATCTGCCTATTCTTCTAAAACTTTTCTCCCTTTCATGCAGCCTATGATGTAGCTTCTTTGGCCCTACTTTCTGTAGGAAAGGATCTAACATTTCATCTCCCACCTCCATTCTTTTGCACTAAGCGTCCCCTGTGTTTGGAGTGTTCTCCTTTCTCATTTCTACCTTAGTTCCCTTACTCACTTGAAGACCCAGTTCAACTCATATTTCACTTTCTGTAAGAGATCTTTCCAAATCATTCATTCACACACACACACACACATTCTATTACCATCTGCAGCTCCATCTACTCTGTATATATCTTGTATGACCCTAATTGTTCATATACCTTATCTCTCATTGGAATGTTAGATCTTTGAGGGCAGAGATCCCTTTTTTGCTTTTCTTTGTATCCTCAGTGCTTAGCAGAGTGTCTAGTATATAGTAAGTGCTTAATAAATGTTTGCTGACTGACTGGAACATAGATTTAATAACTATACAATCTATGTTGCAGACAGAATAAGCAGAAGAGATAGGTTTCAGATCCAGGTCCTTTGACTTCAAACTCAGCACTCACTCCACTCTATCATCCAGAGATCTCCAAGAACCATTTATAAATTAGAAGTATTAGAATCATTCAGCTAAAAGGGAATTAAGAGCTCTTCCACCTTTCTTCTCCCCAAATGCACACTCTTCTCCAATTATACAGGTGAAGAAACAGAGATCCAGAACTGTTAAATGACCAAGTGAGATGCAGAGCAGGGTCGTTCACCTGCATCTATTATTCCCAGTGTCCTTTTCACTATTTCAGAATTCTAATAAGGAACCGAAATTATTGTTGATAGAATATTTCATCGGTATTTATATACCTATCTAGTTTGGGATAGATCAAATTTATCCTACACAGTTATGTGATCATTTTTATGTGCTGAATGTACACTTTGAAATGTATGCAGTTCTCTAAACACTTTCCCACATGGCCAACCACTCCAGTATCTTTGCCAAAAAAACCCTAAATAGTGTTACAAAGAGTTGAACATGACTGCAGTGGCTAAACAATAACTTCGAATCTACATCCAATCAATCAGTTAACAAACATATATTAAGTAACTTCTATGTAGCAGACCCTTTGCCACATGCCAGAGATATGAAGAGAAAAAATGAAATCATGCCTGCTTACAAGGCTTCATATTTGTATGAAGTACAATTATACCATGGAGGGAGACTTGTATACATTATTTTTCTATAGAGAATTTATATATATAAGAAATGCAAAATCAATACAGGCAGTTAAATATAAGGTAGTTTAGGGAGTGAGGGAGTTCTTTGCTTTTGCCTCATTAGGACCGTGGCTTTTCAAAGGTCACATAAGCTAGTTTTACCTAGAAGATTCTACCTACAAAACCAGAAAGGCTTGGAGCATAGTCCTGATGAAAGGAAGTATGTACTGCTTGAGGACCCTTCCAGATAAGTTCAGAGACAAGCATCACCCCTGCTGGCAACTAGGTGATGAATGAGAGTAAAAGGAAGAATTATGGTTATCTATGAAACAAAAATACAAAACTTTCAATTCAAAGTCATGGCAGCAGAGTGATGGAAAAAGAAGCCAAAGTACTGAGAATCACCTCTAAAGTTTGTATAATTTCTAGAATACTGGGGCTCTGGTATGAGCAATTGCCCATGACACATCGATCCCTCTCTCAGTGGATTTAAAGCATCATTGTGCTATTTTAAATGATGACAGAGTTATAGAGATTTAAATCAGGATGGAGGTTCCTTTATCTGTTTTTATGATAGTTTTATGATATTCAGTTGGTCATATCTGAGTTCTTGATCATGAATACAACCCCCAATGATTATCTTCTTCCTATGGGAACAAATAATCTTTGGCAAGAGTGACTTCAGTCTTCCATAATATTAACAACAGGCACCTCCACTTTTACAACAATCCCATGAAGCAGTGCACATATATTAGCTCCATTTTGCAGAAGAGGAAGCTAAAGCCCAGAGTGATATCTGCCAATGAACTTTTTTACTCTATTATACTATTCTCCTCTCATCACAACAGAAAATGAGAACTACAGTTTCTTCAAGACAGAAAAAAATGAGTATGCATGTGTTTAGTATATAAAGGTGGTTGTTATGGTTAAGCAGGTTGGGGTGCTCAGCTGGATTTCCTTAGAACTTATTACCTAATTTTAATGGCAAAGTTAAACACGGGTAAAACAATTGCCTAAAAGCTGGACTAAAGCAGCATTTCAGATCAGCCACGGGACCACCTTTAATGGGATAACGAAATAGGATCAGATGAAGAAGAACAAATGAAGTTAAAAGGAAAGACAGAAACTACAGAATGAAGAAAAGACCATATAAACCCAAAATCCAGAGTTTTACAATCAGGACACTTCTCCTGAAGTCTAGAGTTTTTAGTTAGCAGTTTATTCCTATGCTATTTGAAATTATGATACAATAGAATACCTTCCATATAAACCAATCAACAAGCACTAGTTAGCAGTCTGCCACATACTAGGCTCTAAGCCAGGCACAGGGGAGTAACAAACACAAATGTGCTTCTGCCCTCAAGGAACATACAGTCATTATTTATGGCAAAATATACCACAAGAATAAGAAAAATTATGCATCTCAGGCTGTATGGTACAGGTAAGAGGAGGAAGAAGAAGGTAGCTCCACAATACTCCACTCAGGTCTGCCCCATCCTCTAAAATATCCACACTCCAAAATTATCCCACTCTTCTTTCCACCAGTAAAAACTTCCATTCCTTTGGTATACCTGTCCCCAACGAACATGACAAAACTAATCCATAGGAAAGTCTGAATGACTGATTACCTTTGATATTCCTTTACATCCATAAAAGAAGAAACTTGTTCAACTAAATTTATTTCTAAAGGATGAAATTTCAAGTTGGGAAGAAGGGGAAGGAGTTCGGGACTATAATTTTATCAATGTAGATAATTCAGGATGTTACAACTCCTAGGAGCATTGTCAGCTCTGCATCTCTTCTCTGACAGGGGAAATGACTTGCTCAAAGTCCTATACTTGGTATGTGTCAGAGGTAGGTCTTGAATGAAGATCTTCCTGATTCCAAGGCTGGTCCTATATCCACTGTGCCATGCTTCTGGGTTTTCTGGCTATAAAATTAAAATGAAATGGGATGCATCAGGCAGTGCGGGGAGAGATATCTAAACTGAGAGAAAATCCCTGGACAGGCCAATCCTGCCTCACTATTGCAGCTCCGATGCAATGTCCCTGTCTTTCACAGCAAGTCTCTATGGAAAGCTTGCTTCATCTAATTCTGAAACTTCATTTTTTTTTAAAGCACCACATTTTTTCACTCTGGCTTCCACAGCAGCAGCAGCAGAGAAGCCAACAGTTCAGGGAGGTGGGGGAGGGTCAGAGCAGCAAGGCTGGCAATGCTATGTATATAGTGTTTCACATGTCAGGGCTTTTCTGGGTTCCAAAGAAATATGGGCAGTTACAGAGTCAACCTACTTGTTCATCTGTGTCTTCAAAAACTGGTGAAGATGATTTGGTCTCTCACTATGATTTATATCTCTCTTTTTTTAATTCTAAAAGAAACTGGGCAGAAAAAGCACAGGAGAGATTTTTTCCAAAATCCAAGGGACTGGAGGGCCTCAGCCAGCCAACAAATGCTGAGGCACAACATTTATTGTAATGGATTAGCTAGTACTTAAGAAGGGAAATCCTACTCAACTATGTTTTTCTTTAAAGAGTATTTTTTATTAGGTGGTGTTCCATTAAGTTAGATTAATTAATGTTGATTTGATTGATGATCTACAGACTCACATAGTCAATCCAAAGATAACATAGGCTTGTGTCATTGATCCAAAGAGCCTTAACATTTTGGCAACCCAGTGGTAAAATGATTTATTTCCACAGTAAAATAAGACGATACTATTGATCTAAAAAAACGACATTTCAGTCATTGCTATGTAGTGGAGGTTCTTAACGATTATTAAATCAGCTGTTCATTGGCTAACACATCACAAATGGAAATGGCGCCCACAAATCAAATAGCTGAACTGGAAAGTCAAGGTCTATGATAAAGCTAAGACTCAAACTCAGAAATCAGAAATAGAATTTCATTCTAGAAGAGTTTTCTTATTGAAATATAAAATGTAAAGTACTGCTACTTTTAAACTTAAGTGATGACATAAATCATTTTTGAAAGCTGACCATGACATTGCAACATTCTATAGAGCTTTTCACTAATGGGAAACTAAATTAAATTAATATCAGTTCATTCTTTTAAAAACTTTAAAGAAATGAGTTGTTTCATATACTTTAGAACCGAGAACAGCCTTAGGAAATAGGTAACATCTTCATTTGAGGCCCAGAAAGGTTAAATGAACTACACAAAGTCACATAAATAACAACAAATTTGAGACTTCAAACCAGATCTCCTCTGGCCCCCAACCTAGTGCTAAACTAGAAAATATACCAGGCCTCACGTTGCTAAGTGAAATGTTTGTGAGAGTGCCAAGTGCCAAATTATTGTCTTCATTATCATCAAAATACATTTCCTAAATACCTGTTTGCTCTTGGAGCTATGCAAAACACTGTATTAAGTAATTGAGCCTCATACAGCCTGGTACCTTCACACAAGGATATGAATGTAGCGAAAGGCCATATTAAAGGCTACGTTAAAAATACTGATAACCTGAAAACCTCAGCTTTTGTGGCACTAAGTAGCAGGACCTTTCAAAGGTATGACTCTTCAGAAGAGATACTGAATTTTGTGGCCTTTCTCTTTATCTACATTGACTATTATGCAAAAATATATGTCTAGTGCATTTTCAAAACTTAAAAAAGGATAGCTCATGTCCTAATACTCCCATCACTATGAAAATTCATAGGATTTAATTTGCCAGGCTCAGTTTTTACCTGGTTTGCCTGCGTAGGCCTTGTTCTGTCATCTTCACCACTATGAAGACATTTAGACACATTTACCACTATGAGACATTTAGAAACATTTAGCAGCTACAAAGGAAACTACAGATCCTTTACTACTTAAACATATTTTGTTCACCCACTCAAAAAGACCTAATTTCCAACAGGATCATTTCCAACATTAGCTACATTCATTGTCTAATGTTAAATATTCAACAGAAGTAGAAAACAGGAAACTCCTTATGCTGTACCCTCAAGTAAGAATAGTCATTTACTAAATCCTAGGAAATGATTTAGGAAAGATATAATCAGAGAGTCATTTCATGTGGGCAATTTCTGATATTTTAGTTAGCCTTGAATGGTAAATCTTAATCAACCCTTTGGATTATAGAGTTAATGCTGGATATTAGTCCACTGTTGTACAACAAGTCTTTACTTATCTCTACACAGAGCAATTGGATGGGGCATTGGTGTGGCATTTTGTCAATATCATATAAAACTATAATGTGAAAATTTGTCAACATCCTATGTCAATGGTTATGATGGAAGTGTCAGGAAAGGGTAGAGTTAACAAGAAATTTATCCCAGAGGACCAAGTAAAAATTGAAAGAATCCACCAATCATCTTGTGAAAAGGGTGGCAAAATGAAACTCCTGGGAATATTTTAGCCAAAACCCATAAGTCCCTGGTCAAGGAGAAAATACTATAAGCAAAAAAAATAAAAAGAAAGAAAGAATTCAAATACCATGGAGTCTCAATCAGAATTATACAAGATTTAGCAGCTACCACTATAAGAGAGCAGAGGAGTGGGAATATGATGATGAAAGCCTCAGTTGTAAGTCTAATAATTTAGTTTATTCTAATAATCCTATAAGAATTAATTGAACACCTACTATATATAAATCCTTCTCTCCTGACTAATTGTTCCCTAGCCTAGAATACCAATTCATGAAGGGCCCAAGTCATGGTCCCTTCACTCCTGGCTTGTTGTCAGTAGCCTTTCTTTAGCCCAGATCTGCTCCTCCTCCCACCACCCCTTACTTTCAAGTTCTTCTTTATCCATTGTCTACTATATGTTGGACTACCTGAAAGCCAGTAAGAAAAAGGAGCTTGGACATCCCATTTCAAGAAATTATAAAGTTGATTTCATTCATTTTGGATTCAAGATAACTTGATCTGTCCTTCCTCTAAGTTTCCCTATCCTAAAATGAGGATGACTTCCTCTTACCTCCAAGAAATAAAATGAAGAGACAGTGTATTTGAGGGAGAACTGATTGGCTTGGGAATCTTGGGATCCTGATTATAGTCTCAACTATGTTATGCTTCCAGACATCTCTTTAGAAATTTATGTATGCTCATCAACTTTTTCCTCTGGCTCTGTTTTGTTCTACTGAGTCCACACCTGGAGCATCACGGTCAATTCTGGATGCCACAATTTAGGAAAAGCATTAATCAGCTGGACAATATTCATAGAAAGGCTACCAGAATAGTGAATGTTGTATTTGTGCCATACAACAATCTAGGGGTATTAAGTCTAGAGAAAAGAAGAAATATGGGGGGCATCATAACAAAAGATTTGAAGGAATCTTTTAGAAAAGAGATTGGACTTAGTCTGTTTGATAGCAGAAGACAGAACTAATAGGATAGGGATTTCAATTTGAGGCTTGATGTCAAGAAAAACTTCCTAACAATGAGAGCTATGGTAAAAATGGGATGGACTGTCTCAGGAGGTAATGGGTTAACTTTAACAAGACTCTTCAATAAGAGGCTATGTATGACACCACTTATGCAGTATGTCATAGCCAAGGTTCTTTTCCAGGTATGAGGTATTGAGGTAGATGATAAATGAAGGTCCTTTCAACTCAGCGCATGTGTGATTCTGTGGTAATGCAAAGATGACCTTTAAACCAGTCTAGCTTACAGATTGTAAAGAGGATCCTGCTAGGAAGGCATGGCAAAAGACCTGTGTTCTAGTTCTGGTTTTCATATCAACTTGATCTGTGACTTTGAGTTAAGTTGCCCAGTCTCTCTGGACCTGTTTCCTCATCTATAAAATGTGAACTTGAACCAAATTATCTCTGGATTTTCATTTAGGAAGAAAATTATTGTGCTTCTATGATATCTTTGTAAAGCCTTTTAAAGATCCTTAGGTGAACATTGCTAGGATCATACAAATTAATTTTCTGAAAGACAGACTAATAGCATTTATAAGTTGTTCTTTGCCTTTGCCTTCATGGAGCCAGTTTTAAGCCAGGCATAGATTTCACTTTATAACCACAGTGAGGTTTGTTGCTTTTTAATATCAGATACAATTTATGTCAAATCTACAGAGCACAAAGAAAAAGAGAGAAAATATCCAGCAAACTTGGGCAGTACAGAGAGACATTCTAGATAATTAAAGGAAATGCTTTGGGAGAGGGAGGGAGGAGAGAAGGGGAAACTAAATTATTTGTAACATGGGTTCTGAACCTGGGTCCACAGACTCCTATCCTTAGATAGATTCAGAGTCCAAGAACTTAGATGAAAAAAAGTGTGTGTGTGTGTGTGTATATATGCACATATACTTATGTTCACACACACATATATACACACACATAGATATACACATATGTGTATATATATGCATGTGTATATGTGTGTGTATATACATCAACATTCTTCACTCAGTCCTAATCTCTAACTGAAATTTAGCATTTTTTTCAAATACAAATGTAGGCAAAAACTATCATTCTAAAAAGAAATTCAGAGGTTTCACCAGACTACCAAAGAATTCAGGGGATATAACAATAAATAAATGAACCAGTATGGTTCAGGGGATAGAACAATAAATGAGTGTTGGACTGTAGAATCAGGAAGACCTAAGTTAAAAACTGGGATTCAGACACTTGCTATGTGACCAAGGCTAGGACACATAACCTCTTGTCTGCCTCAGTTTCCTCATTGATTAAATGGGGATAATAATAGTACCTATATCCCAGGGTTGTTGTAAGGATGATATTTATAAAGAAGGAATATTTGTAAAGTGCTTTACCTGCTAAATAAATGTTAGCTCTTAGGATTACATCAAAAAAGTTTAAAAATCCTTAATCTTCATATGCAAAGTTATATCTCTATCTATGTATATAGAGATATATAGTCCTAATATATATAATTTGTATATATAAATGTGTGCACATACAGATACATATATATATTATATACCTTCATATATATACATATGTGTGTATGTGTATGTATCTCTATACATCTGTATCTATGTCCATATCTACACATTGGCTTACTTGTCCCCAAATGGAATAACCACTCTCTGAACTTGACCTCCAGAGACTATGTCTCCTCCCATCCTCACTCAGGAGATGATCCTGTGTCTGAGCTGTTCTGAAGGTTGACTAAATGTGTTCAAACTCACCTAATGCAGCATATCTCGTCGGTTTCAGATCGTGTTTCACATCTCCTCCAGACATAAACCAGGAAACCAAGCCTACCCTGGCATCTTGTCATCTGCCCTCTCCCTTTTCCACCTCTTGCTCTGGGAAGAGTAATAAAATAAAATCAATGAGATCACTGCTACCAGATAGGGTGTGACAGTCAACTGCTCTGTAGCTCCACTCACAATACCTGTGATGCCCCAAATCACAATGCCCTGCCCTGAACATAACTCCCCTAAAGGTATGACCTTGTCCCATTCCAACGTAAGATCCTAGAAGACAGGGACTTTCTCACTTTGCCTTTGTCTCCCTACCATCTAGCAAAGGAGAGGGCACAAAGGATGTGCTTAATACATACTTTTACAATCACTCAAGGGAAACTAGAGTTCAATTAAGCCTGACAGTAATATAGATGACATTGGCCTGAAGGAGGTGTAGGGTAACCCACACTTTTCTCAGATAGGAAATGAACTGCACTAGCGTCCCATCACCATTCAATGACCTGGCATCATGGGAATCTGTCCAGCCTGATTTATGACACTAAGGAACAAGACCTTTATAAAGGAAAAAACATCTACCTGGAATAGAGTAGGGAAAAATTCACCATGCTTTAAAACTAATGATTTAGCATAGCTCTCATCAACTTGGCTATAGTGTTCTCACAAAGAAAAAAGGAAAAATCTTTGTCCAAATGAGTGCAAAGGCTTTGTGCCAGTTCAAATGACTAATCTGAATCAAAACTTTGCTTTGACATATGGAGAGACAGTAGACAGTGATAAGCCTTTTTTCAGAAAACTGTTTCTCATGGCTATTGGCTACCAGCTCACGATGGGGAGAGAATGTGGTTCTTCTCTGCCTGTTCTTTTCCTCTTCTGCCCAGTTCAGATTTGCATTAGGGTTGATTCCTTTCCTGTCCTGCTACTGAGAGAGAACACTGACAAGAGAAGCAGGCACCTTCCCAGGGCTCAATGTATAGTGTTATCAGCATCTTCTCCTAATAGCTCATTGCACTCCAAATTCCATCTCTGAGCTTATATTCTGTTGGATGAATCACAGTGATACCCTCAGGTATGTGAAGTGTTCAAGGGGAAAAGATTCACGGATGAAAAGAGAGCCTCCTGGTGTCCAGGGCCCAGCTGCTTGGGCCAAAGGATCGCCAGCCCTGTCTCCTCAGGCACAACTGACCAAATGTGAGCCCCAGAGGTTTGGGGAAGGGTGATCCAACTGAATGAGAGGCTTTAAGGACAAACAAACAAATAAAAAAAGCTCTGCTTGGCGAGGCACTGTTCTTCATGGCATGAAGGAAAACAGAGCATCCTTCAAGCCCTGTGGTAGAGCAGATGGAAAGAGAGCACTGCCGAGAAATGACAGCAGGAGGGACCCCCAGCCCAGATAGCTCTGCTGTCTGCCCTCAGGGGAGGCAGGCCATTGTACAGGGAGAGTGGGCATGGAAGGGTCTGCACCCAGAAAGAGGCAGGGCAGCCCAGATTCACTGGCAAAAGTCTTTCTGGGGAAAAAGAGAGACAAGAGAGCAATCAACAGTATCTGTGGCATTTTTAGTAACTGGCAGCAAGGGAACAGCCAGTTCAAAGAGGATGGAGAAAAAAAGAGGAATTTTGGTCCCAGGGGTGAGGATTTCTTACAATTTTCTGGGCAGAGATTTTTTAGGAAGAGGGTTCAAAGGTGAAAGGCAATGGTCCTTGTTTTTCTTTTACAAAAAAAATACAACCTCTTTTTTCTAAAGGAAGGAGAGGCAGAAGGAGACTGAAAATGGTGAAAAGTACGAGAAAGAAATACAGAAAGGAAGAGACACTGAAAGATAACAAAACAAGGAAAAGAAGCTTAATGCTTTTTTTTTAACAGAAAGGAGAGGAAAACATGGCTAATGAAAGATAAGTGGGATGGATAATTAACGAGGTAGATGAGGGGGGAAAATGGCCTGTAAAGTATATTTATTACCCTTCCCACTTTTCCTGTTGCTTTATTTTTCTGCCCATCTGTCACTACAATATTTTCCAAGTGTCTGCTTCCACATACACAGGCCATTAATTTATTCAAAATATTGTTGGAGTTAGCTTGCCTGTGGCCCTTTCCTGTTTTTTTTTTTTTAACTTTTAATTTTTTTATTTCATTTTATTTTTGGACGAGCTGTTAAGTTATATTGTTCCTAAACCCAACAGGCTAAGGAGGTATGGGGGCATTCTCTCCCATCAGACAGCTCCAGGAGGAAAGCCTTTGTCAAGCCCATGATTTTCCTTCCTCTCCTCCCAGGATTAGTAATCTAAAATTAGACTTCCCACCCCCTCATTCAATCCCTTGCCAAATCCTGTCAGTTCTACATCTGCAGTGTCTCTCACATACATCCCCCTTCCTTCCACTCCCAACATAACCATAGTCAGGACCTCATTGCTTCTTACCAGTCTATTATTGTAACCTCTCAACTAGTCTTTTTTGCCTCTGGTCTGACCCTTTTCTAATCCTTCTTCTAATTCCATTCTAATCCTGTCAAGGTGTTTTTCCATCACAAATAATATGTGGCTATCCCTAGGTATCATAGGTAACTTAATCCATGCTGTAGCTCTAGAAGTAGGGTCATATGGTTATTGACTAAGAGCTGGAAAAAAATCCTAAATGCCATTTAGTCCAGCCCCTTTATTCTGGAAATGACCCCATGCCAAACATCTTTGTAGTACCCTCTTTTCAGATATCTTTTATGTGTTGTCTGTGGGAGAGATTATATGTGTTGTCTAGTGGGGAGAAGACAACACATTCTCCCCACTAGAATATAAGCTCCTTGAGAATATGGGTTATCTTTCTTTCTACTTCTTAGCACTTAGCATAGTGTCCAACACATAGTAAGTGTTTAATAAGTGCTTGTTGACTGATGGACTAACAAATGAAGAAACTAAGGCCTGGAGAGGTTAAATGAATTGCCCAGGGTTACACAGATTAAATAACTGACAAATCCAGGTCCAATGACTCTATTATAGGGCAAATGATATTCCCATTTTACTTCTGAGAAAACAGACACAAAGAGCACCCAAGCAACTGAGTGTGAGTGCAAGTACTGAGCACCCAAACCACTGTTATAGATTCTTAAAGAAAAGTCTGAAGCCCATATCTTCCAAAGGAAGGTAATACTTGTCACATGTCAAATTGTTAGAACTATTCTCCATTGTTTTATTTGACCCTGCCAGCAACCCTAGAGAGATGCCCCCACTGCCCAAAATCCTTCCACTTGTCAAACTTCCTCTGGTCTCAAAGAGGATTTATGCCTTACTCACTTCAAGAAATACCACCCAGGCTGATGGAGCTTAAGTGGGGGCTGCCTATTATTTCCCCTTCATTTCTCAGGAAGTGTGGATAAAAAACCCCTACTGTTCCTCATGGGCCGTATTCTCCTCCAAAGTCACCAGCCCTTCACATGCAGAGATCTTATTGAACATCCCCATCACAGCTGCTCATTACCTCCCAGTTCCTTTTCTGGCAACCTTTAGTGCAGGAAAGAAATGGAGATATGGAGAGTCTGAGCCAAAGAGTGAACAGAACAACTCTGGGGAGGGGGCTGGGACAGAACTGGAAACAGGGGAACTTATTTTTGCATGAAAGCATCCACAGTAGCCAAGAAAGAATGGAGAAGGATTGGAGAAGGTGCAGAAAAAAGGAGTTCCAAAAAGGCAATTCCTGATCTTTATTAGACTTATGGGAAATGCCCTAAGTGGTATTTTTAGGGAAAGGTGAGGAAGGTTATTAAAATGATATTAACTGACTCATCTACGGTGAGGGAGGTGAAGGCTTCATCAACTACCAATGCAATAGGGCTATCTCCAGCCATCCCTCAGACTTTTGGGGTTGGCAGCACCAGGTGTCATTCAAATTGGAGCTTCCAAGAAGGATAGTGACATCCAGTGGTCAATGACTGTGTTCAGATAAACAAGAAGAACTGAAGGAAATACAAATTAAAGGTATACGTTGATGTACTAGCATGAGTGGGTTTGTATACAGTCTCATCTGCCTTATGGAAAATGAAAGCTTTGCTGGGTAGAGGTCTGACCTCTCTGTAAAAGGATAGTAATAATTGTTGGAGTGACCAGAACCAGAAGGAGCCAGGTCAGGGTAATGGAGCAGGGCAAATAGTATGGCACTTTGAGAAGAGGGAACAAGAGTGAGTATGTAAGTATGAAAATCCAGAAACCAAAATTTAGGCCAGAAACTGGAGTATCAAGGCAAACAGAGGGAAGAAGATGTCAAAAGTGAAAAGTGGAAAGAGTGCTGGCTTGAGAGTCAGAGAACCTGTGTTCAAATGCCCCTCCTCTAAAATTCAGTATGACCTTGGACAAGTCACTTAACCCCCTCAGACCTCAGTTTCTTCATATGTAAAATAAGGAAGTTTAAACTAGATGGCATCTTAGGTCCCTCAAACTCTAGATCTATGAACCTGAACTTAGAGAGGACCCCATTCCAGAGTCAGGCCAGATTCAGTTTCTCCTTGGGTCTTACTCCCTGACCATAAGAGATTCCCTGACTCTCCTCAAGCATTGGTGCAGATCTGGTTACTGCCATGAGTACTGCATCATTATGAGCACTACAAGATATACTGCCTTCCATACCTAAATTGTGAAAATACCATTTTTGAGGCAGTCTTTACATAAAAGGAACCTTAATTGCTAAAGTTCTCTCTATTTCTACCAATACTACAAACTAACAGGTCTTCCCACTTTCACTTCTTGGCCACCCCTTATCCATCTTTCATACTATATACATCTTTCTTATACGATAGATATGGTCATGTCATTCATCCATTCAAAGATCTTCAACGACTTCTTATCTCTGGATGAAGATCATGCTGTTTTGTCTGGCATTCTAGGTCTTCTGAAATCTGATACCACCCTACCTTGTTAGCTTTATTTCATCTTTTCCAATTCCAGTGAAGTTAGATTACTCTCCACCTGGCACTTTTCTGATGCCATACCTTTTCCCATATCATACCCATATGTAAAATATTCTTCCTCCCCACTTTTTCTATTGAATTCTTACTTAGACTTTAAAGTTCAATTCAAATTCTTTCTATTTCATGAAGTCATCCCCAAGCCTTCCCATTACAACCAGCAATGACTATCCCCATCACACCTCACATAACATTGTGTTTTGCCCCACCTCTGACCCACAAGATACATGGGCCAAATGGAATTTCAGTTATGGGTATTCAAAACTGGTTTTAATAACCAAGAAATTATTCCTTATCAATCACACCTAGAGGTTCCTAGTGAAGTTTCCCAGATATCTAGTATCTGAAATATGGTCTTTAACCATGTACTATTTAATGTTTTTATCTCTACCTTGGATAAGGACATAGAAAGTCTACCAAATTTGTAGGTGAAGAAGGTCTGAGAATGTGATGGAAGTGCGGTTTAATAAAAAGAACACTGGACTTGGAGTCTGAGGGAGTTGGCCCAAATCCCAGCACTGCTACAGATCACCTACATAACCTGGGGGCTTCAGATCAACATCTGTTAATTGAGTGGACTGGACTTGAAAAACTCCAAAGTTCAGGTAGGTAGCACAATGGATAGAATCCTGAGCCTTGAGTCAGGAACACTTGTATTCCTGAGTTCAAATATGGCCTCTGACACTTACTGTGTGACCCTGGGCAAGTCACTTAATCTTGTTTGCCTCAGTTTACTCATTTATAAAATGAGCTGGAAAAGGACATGGCAAACCATTACAGTATCTTTGCCAAGAAAACCCCAAATGGGGTCACAAACAGTCAAACACAACTAAAATAGAAGAACAACAAAAGTCTCTTCTTTCTTGAAATCTACAATGTTATGACACTATGAGAGGAAAAGTTACGAATTAACTATTATGTTATTATTAATTATGTAATTATTGGATTATAATCTGGATCCAAAAAGATCACAAAGTCAAAATTATAGCATCTCAATGGCAAGCTAGTTTCACGTTGATCATAACTGACCTCTACAGCATCCACAACAAACGGTCATCCCACTTTTGCTTGAAAACTTCGCTTCCATTTTTAGTGGCTCTAACTTTCGGTACCTTTTCCTATCTGCCTCTCACCAACTCCCACTCCTTGATCCCAATTCTGACCTTGGAGCCCACACAGAACAAGTTTAAACCCTTTTTTTCCCAAGTTAAAGGTCTTCAAATATTTTAAGACAGTCATCTTGTCTCCCTGAAGTCTTTTCTTCTCCGTGCTATCCATTCCTAGGTTACTTCCACAAATCTTTGTATGACCCCTTGTCTGCCTATCCATCCTCTTCTGGACTTTCTTTGACTTATCAGTGATGCCTTTAAAATGAGCTCAGCATGGAGCAGAAGGGCAAGGAACAACAGAACTCCTACTACACTCCTTCTGGACAGTAAGCCTCTCCAATGCTTAGTGAAGCATTCGTGAAGAGTTCAGCCTTCTTTATCACCACATTGAACTATTGATTCACACTGAATCTGCTGCCCACTAAAAATCCCTCTATCAAATGAACTATTGTCCAGCCATACCTCTCCTATTTTAAACATGTAAAGTTGATTAGTGAATCTAAGTGAAGGACTTGGTACTTATCCTTATTAAAATTCTTCTAATTAGACATGGCTTCTCACACATCTAAAGTGGGAGGGACTTTGCAGACCACTCTATACTTCAACCTCCTCATTTCATAAATGAGAAAAGTGAGGCCTAGATTGGTTAAGTGACTTGTCCAAGGTCACACAGATAGTTGACAATAAGATGTTCTTGGGCTGGGCCAATCACTTGACTATTTGGGGCCTCAGTTTCCTCACTTTCAAAATTGGAATAAAAAAAGTATCTAGCTCACTGTGTGGTTATGAGGATTAAATGAAATAATATATGTAAAATTTTGCAAACCGTAAAGCACTATTTAAATGCCAGCTGTTACTATTGGTGGTAGTTGTGGTGGTGGTGGTGGTGGTGGTAGTGGGAATAAGTGCCAGAGATGGATATAAATTCAAGTCCAATGACTCAAAAATCAGTGGAAAATTAAGTATTCTTTCCGTTGGACCAACTTGATTACTTAACAGAGATGTAGGTCTGCGTCTCTTCTTTTATAAAGCGAGAACATGCCTTCTGATTATCTTTTTTGAGAGGATTAGGGTTCAACCACTGGGATATGCCCTTTAATACCTCATTTAGGGTGAGAAAATAATCTTGCCTTATCCACTGGGCATAAACTTATTGGCTTATACTGAAGCCATCCTTTGTGATAGACCTATAAAAGGGGGAGGTTGGCTGTGGAATTGGATGTTCTCCCCTCTTTCAGAAAGAACTGAAATCAAATATTTGAAAGCAGATTTTTTTTTCCCCCTGAGATAAAAGAGGGAGGTGTATTAGCACATTCCCTGTAGGGAATGATTAACTGTCCTTCATTCATCCTGCAGAGATAGCAGCAGTCATGGCAGCAGTGGACTTCCTGGACCCCAAGTTCTTGAACACAAGCACAGATGGGCATAAGTTGAGGTATGATCTTGTTGCATATCCCCTCAGCTATGTAGCCCAAGAAGAAGGGAACCATGCAGCTAAGAGGTGGAAACTCTTGAACCTAATGAGATTTTCCTATGCAATATGGAGTTTTAGGAGAGTTCCAGGAATTATCCTCCTGGATAAATGAAGAAAAATTTAAGGAGTTATCTGGCAGAAACTCCCTAAGATTTGACTTCTTCACAATCCTAATTTTGAGAACTCTGGGACTTACGCTCCTATAGGAAGGAAGGGAAGTAAGAAGAAGATCCTAGAATCCAAACTTCTAGCAAGACAAGGAATTCCTGAGCAATGTAAGCCTATTAGAGAGAAGAGGATTACAGATGTGGCCCCTTTGCTGGAGGAGTAGGTAGGTACAGTGCACCAGTATGAAGGGAATAAAAGATCTGGACTTTGCCCTCTGTACTACTATAAGTTATTCATATGGTACAAGCCCAGTGGAAAGCAGGCTACCTCATTAATTTCTTTCTTGAGGGTCACTCAAATCCTTATAATGGTAGTATAATGTCAGAAGCTTGTAGAGATCCCTGGGGTAAAGGTGAGACTCAGCAGGTTGTTGAAAGATTGCCTTTCTAGTAATCTCAAGTTTATTTCCCTTCTAAGGAGAGTCTAAAACAGTATTATGATTTTGAAGGACTCTTTAGATCCCTGGGAGGATAATGAGACTTATTCATTAAGGGAGAGAGAAGATGATTATATCAATTATTTATGTGATATTTTTAGTCCTTTAAACTTTTTCTATGTACCATTGCCTGCTTTCCCCAGATAAGCTGCACCCGGTTCAAAGGACTCTGTGAGTCTGTATCCACTCAAAACCATAAGCTCCACAACGCATTTACTTTTATTAGTCAGTCAAATGACACAATTCAAAGTATTTACTGAAATTGTATAGCAAGAAAAATAAAATATTTCCCCTACAAACCTGGGGTATAACCTCCCACAGATGCACATATGTTCTATAAGAAGAATGGATACACCTAAGGCATATATGTAGAAGGACATACTTGTAAGGAATAAGTATGGTCAGCACCCATATAAGGAGGGTCAACTCATGTCTTCAAGGTTGCAGGACTGTCAATGTCTTCTCTTAATATCACTGTGCTGCTCCTACTGGCGTTCAATGTCTGATGGACATAGGGAAATGTTATATAACCTCTATCAGTCATTGCTGCCTGATGGCCTTACATAGTTGCTATTAGAAAGTTCTCCACTTTGTAAAAAAAAAAAATACATACATACATATATATATATATATATATATATATATATATATATATATATATATATATATATATATATATGTGTGTGTTCAGGGCTTTCCTATAAGAACATTCTTTCATTTCTCAGAATTTTAGCTATAATAAAAATTTTCTTTCAAAAAGGATAGGTGAAGAGAAGAGAGAAAAGAGAAAAGAGGATGTCAAAGTGAAGAGGGTGTCCAAGAGGACAGAGTGATCAATGGTGCCAAAAGGTAGAGAAAAACCAGGTCTAATAAGGATTGAGAAAGACCATTGGATTTAGCAATTAAGCAATTAGAAACCTTGCAGAATGATGATTCATTAAATGGTGAGATCAGAAGACAGTTTACGAAAGAATAGGGAAATGGAAACAATGAATGCAGACAACCCTTTTTAGGGGTTTAACTGTGAAAATGGAGAAGACACTGGATGATAACTTGAGAGAAAGGCATGGTGAAGTGTTTTGGGGTTTTTCTTTAAAGATGGCAGAGACCTGGCTATGTTTATAGGCTGTAGGGTAGGAGCAAATGGATAAAAATGACTGAAAATGAAAGATTAGAAATGACTGAGGGCACAAGTTCCCAAATGAGAAGGTGATGATAGGAAGAGCACAAAGCAAAGGGTTAGTTTGACCCTTTCAAACTTCAGCTTCCTCCTCTAGAAAACAGGGATATATACTTGTAATAAAGACTTGGTAGCCTTATTGTGAGGAAAGCACTTTGTAAACCTTAAAATCCTATATAAATTCAATTCAACACGCTTTTTATTAAATGAGCACTGTGTGCCAGGTACTATACTAGATATTGGGGAATACAAAAAAGAAGTCAGTCCTTGCCCTCAAAGAATTTATATTCCACTGGATTATTGTTAAATAGTCTTCTTGGCATGAGTTTGATCATAGGATTTAGAGGCAGAAGAGAACTGAGGAGACTGTCTTTTTACAGATGAGGAAACAATGTCCCAGAGAACTAAAAGGACTTTTTCAGGTCACACAAGTAGTAAGGATCCAAGACGGGATTTGAGCCCAAATGGCTCTAAATTCTGTTTCTTACCACCACATCATGCTGTCTCCCAGTGTGATAAGAAGTAACAGACGTGTACTACTTCCCAGAAAAAGACAGGGCTCTGTAGCTATCTGTGGCGATCATGACACAAGCAGAGGGCTATGTCCTCTGGGGAATCATAGATTCTCTGAGGCAGAAGGGAAATTAGAGGTCATCTACTCCAAACCCTACCTGAGGCATCCACAATATCCCCAGAATCTGAAAAGTTCTTGAACCCAAGTTCCTTTTTAATTTTTTTAACTTAACGCCAACAAATATGAACATTTAAATAAGCAAAGAAGAGAAAACGAATATTGTATATGAGACTCTAAAGATCTTTAGATGTGCGGCTTGACTGTGTCCTCTTCTGACTTCTGCACTTTGCTATGTATTTTAAAAATAATTCATTAATGTTCTTTTTGCATCACTCTCACTACTCACCACCACCCTGCACACTGCCAATCCCCTCCTAAAAGCCCTCCTTTGTAAGAAATAAGCATAGCCTATCAAAACAAGCCCACACATTGGTCAAATCTGAAAATGCATGTCTCAGTCAGCATCTCTAGACAATCATCCTGCTGCCAAGATGTGAGAAGAATGACTAATCAGTCTCTTTTCTGAAGTCATGACTGGTCATTGCATTGATCAGAGTTCTTAAAAAAGAATAATTAGCATTTATATAGCTCTTTAAGGTTTGCAAAAAGCTTTACATACATTATCTCATTTGATCCTTATACAACCCTATTTCAAGGACTAGAGAGTTAAATTGCTCACTCAAAGCCACACATAGTAAACTGCGAAGGTTGGATTTGAACTCATGTTTTCCTGATTCCAAGTCCCATATACCTCTCACTATGCCACCTAGTCAATCAACAAAGAACATATTAAACACTTACTATGTGACAGACACTGTGCTTGGCCCTGGGAATACAGGTATAGAGACAATCTCTTCTTGTAGGGAGCTTACATAGTAGTTCATTATGAGTCTGAAAGGGAGGGCGCTTGCTGCTGGAGATGTGAGTGAGGTACAGTGGAAAAGCACGGAGATGGATGATTGAGCGTCAAGTGTGAGGAACCAAAAGAAGGCCAATTTGGCTGGATCAAAACTTGGGATAGAAGTAATGTCCAATGAAGCTGGAAAAATAGATTGGGATTAGCTTGTGGAGGGCTTTAAAAGCTGAACAGAGGAATTGCAATTTTGTCCTAGAGGCAACAGGAAACCACCTGTGCTGATTGCAGAGGAATCACATAGTCAGATCTGTATTTAAGGAAAATGACTGGTAGCTGTGTGAGGAAGGGATTGAAGTGGGGAGACCTGAAGCTGAATAAAGAGGGTCTTGGGGGATAGGGTGGGAGTATTTTTGGAGAGGTGTGTGGACTGAGATGGGGGGGAGTGTGGGGAGGGAGTGGGGTGAACTCAGAGAAGTGGGTGATGTAGGGGGTGGGAGGGTGGTGAGAGAAGATAAGGTAAGTAAAAATAAGATGGAGGGAAATTCACAAATGGTAGTTACAATTCTGAATGGGAATAGGATGTTTATAGCAGCTCTCTTTGTGGTGGCAAAGAACTGGAAATTGTAAGGATGCCCATCAACTGGGGAATGGCTAAACATGACGGAGGGTATGGTTGTGACAGAATACTACTGTACTACATAAGAAATAACAACAACACTAGTAATTCTGTGTGATAAGCTCAGTGATCTTAGAAAAGCATAGAAAGATGTGCATGAAATGGTGAAGAGCAAAGTGAGCTGAACCAAAAGGACGTTGCTGTGTACAGTGACAGCAATATTGTTTTAAGAACAACTTTGAGTGATTTTAATTATTATAAATACACAAATTAAAGATAAAAGACATATGAAGAAAGATGCTATGTGTATCCACAGAAAGAACTGATAAATTGTACATACACACACACATATACATATATACTCACTTGCGTCTAATAGTAACCATCTCTAGGGTGTAAGGTGGGGTGGGTGGAAAGAAAGAAATGGAAAAAAAGAAATTCATGTGATAACTTTGTTGTATGTATGGAGGCAATAACAAGTTGTACATGATGGATTTGCAGTTTCATGTGCAATCATCTTTATTGTATTGTGTTATAGAAATGCTTGTTTTGTTCTGTGAATCAAAAAAATTTTTTAAAAGGAATAACTTGGGTGAAAGTTGATTAGGAGCTAAACTAAGATGGTAGTTAGAAAGAAGGAGTAGGAGCCAGGGTCCTTATGAAGGAAGAAACATTAAGATTTAGCAACTGATTGAATACGTGAGATGAGACAAAAAGAGGAGTCCAAAAAGAGTAGTCCTGGTTGAGGTCATGAGCCTAGGAGATTGGTGCCTTTGATAAAGAGAAATGGGGGGGGAGTAGAGGAGGGTAAGAAAGAGAGAAAGAAGGAGGGAGGGAGGGAGGGAAGGAGGGAGGCTTGGAAGAGAGGAGGGATTTGGGGCAAAGACAATGAGTTCAGGTTTCGGACACATTCATTTGTCTAGCAGTGATTCCAGCAGGCTAGGCAGAACAACGTTGCTGTCACTGAAAGACAATCAACAAGTGTGTTTGCTGGATTTGGGGGTAATTCTTCTAATTTCAAACTTCTCAAAATGTAATTGCTTAATTGAGACCTTCTCATTTGGTCAGAGATGTTATGTGAAAAGATGTGTTAAATCTGACTTCCAGATCCAGACCCTTATCACATGTAAGACTCGTGAAATGTAAATACATCATTGATATGCAAATAACTCCAGTGATCTCAAGAAATCTTCTTAATTAGCTTTGGAAACACAAGTCAAGAAAAACTTGATGTCAGGAATATTTCCTAAATATTAGTCCAAATGTGGAAAGGACTCAAGAGATGGTAGACTTCCTTGGAAGTCTTCAAGCAGTGCCTGGATGACCACTTGAATGGTATGGTTAGTGGATTTTACTTGCATGTACTAGTTATACTATATGGTGCTGAGGTTCCTTCCAGTTCCTGAATGCTGTGATTTTGCAAAGTATAAACAGAAACAAAACTCTTTTCTGTTATGTACATTAGTTAGTAATTGCCTGACATCTGTGCTGTCAAATGCATAGTTTGCATAGTTTCCAAGGCCAGCTTCATCACAGAGCAAAATAGGATTAAGTGTCCTGCATCCCAAGCTTTGAGGAGTACCTCCAAGGGAAAAAGATATGTGGCTCAGATCCTGGGAAATAACTCTGTAACTTCCTCTGCGTTCTATTAGTCATATAGATGCCCCAGAAGGATCACTTTTAAAAGTGTTGGGGAAATCACTAATAGTTCCTACAAGAGGTTTACACTCTGATTCAATTCTGCTGTAACTTTAGATCTAGTCAATTGGAGCAAAATAGGAAACTCAGAACCACCCTAGGGCTTAACATGGTCTTTCCAAGTCTAGATCTTACAAACACCAAGGCAGTCCTGTAGCCCTTAAGCTTCTCAGGGCAGGACAGATCTCAGAGACCCTCAGCTATACTAGGGGATCTTGTCAGTACCAGGGTCAGTCCCAATCAGTATAGTTCTGAAATAACATAATTTCCAAGGTAAAATCAGATCACCTTTGGAGGGATTCAGGTGCGGTTCACATGCAACTCTTGGATCAGATCAGATCAGAATTTCCAAGACACACCAGGCCTCTTTTTGCTTCTCCAACAAGATTCCAACACCCAGACTGCCATAAACACATCCTTCAATTCACCCTAGTCCCACCTCAATCTATTTGGAGACCTCCAATGTCACTTCCCTTCTATTAGAACACAGGCACACAGGATAAAATGGTACATTGACAAGAATGGCCTAGGCACCAAGCAACTCAGGTACAAGGATGTAAAGTCAGAGCGTAGCTAGGGACTTAAGAAAAGATGGGAAAGATTTTTGTTCCTCCCTAGTCTTGCTTTGCTAGGCAATGTGGAACATCCTAAAGATTGTTGATGGGATCACTGGGAACTGAGTGGAACTGAGTTGATGGGAACTGAGATGAATTGTTTGGTAGGAGGAGAAAAAAAATAATGAGGAAGAATTATATCTCCTGTTAAGAGATTAAAGAAGCCAGAATCTAAAGAGGGAGCATGTGGGTGACTCAAAATGTAGAATAATAACCTTAAGACCTAATGTATACTTTTTACTAAAGGGAATTATTCTCCAAATTATGGCCAAGTATTACAGGTGAGAGGCATTTGGAGGAACTGAAAGACAGAATAAGGAAGTTCTGGATGGAATTGTGGCTACATATACATCACAAAGCTAGGTATATCAAAGATAGGGATTCTTAACTTGGGATCTATGAACTTTTTGAAAAAGTGGTAAGTTTATTTCAATATAATTGACTTCCTTTATAGCTCTATAAGGCTGCTAGGTGGGGCAGTGGAAAGAGCACCAGGCCTGAAGTCAGGAAAACTCATCTTCCTGAGTTCAAATCTGGTCTCAGACACTTACTAGCTGTGGGACCCTAGCTATATCACTTAACCCTACTTATCTCAGTTTCCTCATCTGTAAAATGAGTTGGAGAAGGAAATGGCAAATAGTATCTTTGCCAAGCAAATCCCAAAAGGATTCACAAAGAGTCAGATACTATTGAACAACAGCAAAGCGCTATGTGTTTTATTTTATGCACTTAACATTATTCTGAGAAGGGATTCATAGGCTCCAGTGAACTGCCAAAGGACTCTATGACACACACAAAAAGATAATATCTGTAAAGTGCTTTGCAAACCTTAAAATGCTACATAAATTCTAGTTATTATTATTAATTATTATTGTGATTACTGAAAGGTTGAGAACCCCTGGTATCAGAAGTCCTGCGTGGCCTCCAGGAAGTTGGAATATAAGTAAATAATACTCCCTATATTCCCTGACTAAGCCAAATTAGGTGGAATGATGTAACCTAAAGGAATATTTGAAAATCTTTATCTCTAGGTTAGCTCTGAGATGCCAAACCTCTACTGGAAATGATGGAAGGAAGACAAAGTTGGTACATGGGATCAATTTCTGACAAGGTCAACCTATGACCCTGGCTATCCAAGGTCTGGCTAAGTGGATAAATATCAAAATATTCCAGGGCTCCCAGTTATTAGCTTCACTTACTTTCATCTTCTCTAGCCACAAACCTCTCCTCCTCATGGTAAAGTCCAATGAATGAATAGAATGAATAGAATGCATTAGCGTTGAACAGGAAAGATCATCTCTAGACCAACCTTTATTTTACCAATGAGAACACTGAGGTTCAAAGAAGACTAGCCCAAGAGTGTAAAGAATATCTTAATAGAACCAAGACTCCTACATGAGTGCTCTTACCACCATTATCATACTGAAAGTCTATCTTGGTATGACAGAATGGACATGATTATTCATGGTGAAACCATGTTTTTATAAATGGGGACATGAATTGCAGTTAGGATAAATGAGCAAGCTGGGGAAAAAGAGGATATTATTAGTAAGAGTCTGCCAAGCAAAAAAATAATAATAATGATAACAATGGCAGGCTCGTGAAACTTTAACTGGCTCATCTAAAGTACTTTGAATTTTCAGTCAATATATTGAATATTATGTTTTATGAAAGGCAGCATGGTACACAGGAAAGAAGACTGGCTCAGGAGACAGTTCATCAAGGTTCAGATTTTAATTCTAATACGACCAGTGTGACCCTGGCAAAGATGCTCCATTCCTTATCCTGTTTGAGCTATGAGTGAATCCCTGGTGTCATGTAAAATTCACTTAGGAAGTAGGGGACTAAGGGAGCAGGGAATATCATGAACATCCTGTCAGCTGCAAGACATCTTTCGGTAAAATCACTTTGTCTTAAGGGTGAAGCAGTAGGCATTCCCTAGGGGAAACAAGCAGATGTGTTATACTGCTGCCCAGTTGGAACAGTCCTCTGATCTCATGCAGTCCACCTGAGAACCAAAGTCCATTCTAGCTCTAGCCAAGAAATTCTCAATTATATCAAACTTAGAGTACTCTGGGCTCTGCCATATGAGCTACTCTGTCCATGGGCAAACCTAAATGGTCAGTTCTAAGTATGGAAACAAATGCATGTGAAATATGGATTAACCTAAACAACATTCAGCAAAGAAGGTGAGAAAGAAAGGGTGGAACCTTACAATTTGCATTGATTTTCAATAAACATTGGGTCCATTTCAAGGAAGGGAAGCTGTTGGGCACTGCTCCTACTTTTACTGATAAAGTCCTGACCAGTCTTGCACTCAAAACTATGGCATGCCCAGATCCCAATCCTTTGCTCCACCCACATCTTAATGCCTCTTATTCCAAGCACCCTCCCTCTTATTCTAACCTCATATCCAATACACTTAAGGCAAAGTGAACTTCAAAAAGATTTCCTTATGAGTGGAACAAAAAAATTTGCAAAATACATAGAAGGTAAAAGAGGATGAGGGTGTTACCAAGTGATTTGCTTCCTACATAACCAGACATCTCTAAAGCTTTGTAAATAATTTCAATAATTGGCATGTCTGTGGCACTTTAAAGTATGTAAAATGTTTAATTTTCACCACCTTATTTGAGACTTACAAAAAATCTGTGGGGTAAATACAGGTGCCATTATCCCCATTCTACATGTGAAGAAACTGAGGTACAGAGAGGCTAAAAGTTTGCTTGCAGTCACATAGCTAGCAAGTGTTGGAAGCAAGATTTGAACATAGATCTTCCTGACTCCAAGATCAGTAATCTATCCACTATAAATACACCCTATCCTCATGATTTAATATATGTTCTAAATCCAAATCTCATAATCTCCCTGGTTTTGTTTTCAGGTGGTGTTTTTTTTTTTATTGGACCTGTGATTTTGTCTTAGGGACCTTCCAGTGAAGAATATTCCCTTTACCAATGCTTCTCAGGTCTTATTCTATAGATTAGTCTTAAAGAGTTGCCTGGGATGCTGAGAGATTAAATGATTTATGATGGGTCACACAAGACAGTATTTGTCATAAATGAGGTTGAACCTAGGTCTTCCTGACTCTAAGCTCTATCCCACACTGTCTAGTTCATGATCCTCCCTTATTGTTAGACTCTGAATGATGATTGTCCTTCCCCAGAATGACTCTTGTTAGCCTTGACTCTTCCAACTCCCTGAAGCCTGGATCTGACCTATCGTTCAGCTTTAAAATCTGCCCCATTTTCTCACTCAGACAATCAATAAAACACAATAATATCATGCTGCTCTGCTGCACTCCTGCAGGTATGTGTATTGATGATGCATTTTTGCTTATTGTTAATGTAATTTTGCTTCTTAATGAGAAGAGCTTTCTCATCTATTAACAGGCCCATGTGACATGTGGAGGAGCTAGAGCAGAGCTGAAAAAAAATTCGCCAGAGAACAATCAGAGCTGGGAAAGGCAGTAACTAGTGCAAGTGAGGGAGTTTGTTTGTGATTTTGTTTAAGGGAGCTGGTTTGTAGGAAGCCTAACGGAGGGAAGTCTTGCAGATGGTGTTGCCCTCGGCATTATTATTGTGTATAGATTTCTTTGTTACTATAATGGATTTGGCTTTCTGGTGTCTGAATAAATGTTTTGGTTCTGTCTTCAATGTGGAGAGTCAGTTGTACTTCACGATTCAGAGTTGCACTGGCATAGGCACTGTGAATATCACTTTGGTGCTACAGCATGTGATCCTTACAACCATCTTTAAGTCACTGACCCTTCTTTCAACCAGGGAACATAAGAGAAGGATATGATTTTCACTCATGTTATTGTTGATGAGTTCAGCACTAAAACATCACAAAGGTCACAAAGAAGATACCATTTTGTCAGTGGGAGATTTATGGAAGTTGGTGTCATTATCACTGTCACTACTCCTGTGTCCAGAATGATACAGCAAAAATCTATATCTCATTCATTTGGGAAAGGGAGTAATGTGGATATGAGAAAATTCAAATTCTCTGATTTTTCTGTTCCCTATTCATACTTTGACCCACCTTTTTATTCCAAATTTTTCTATATAGAGAGAAATCTATTACCCATTCCCTAGAATACCATATAAATATACATATAAAATCTTTAAAATGTGTTCCCACCTCCTGACTCCTCAAACTCAGTCCTTATCCTCTACTATGGCCTCCTTAATCAGGCTGTCAACTCCTTCCCTGTCCTGTCCTAAATTAAATAGCACCTCAGGAAATGAGGAAGATATGGATGAAAAGGACTGGCAGACACAGTTCTAGTCATGGTCCTATTTATACATCAGGTTTGTATAAAAACAAGAAGAGATATGAGAAGCTCACAGTTTTATATACAATCTTTTGTTCTTTGTATATCAAAATTGTCATGTTAAGTCCACAAGAAAAGAGCAAGAAGAAATGTTCTCTCCATCACCACCCCCCAAAAAAGGAAAAACAAAAAGAAAAAAAGTCACTCCGTCTGATTTAAACTTAATCCTAAAAAGCATGATAAAAAGAAAAAAAATCTTGCCTTTTGGGGACCTTAATCCGCATGCCTTTGGGAGAAAGATATGGCCAAGAAAGGCCCAGTGCTGAATTTTAATGCTTATAAGTCATTTTGCTTTATTGAAGGACTTGTGATTAAAATAGGCGAAAGCTACAATTTCAGCAATTTAATATGTTTGCACATGTACAACCACATCCTTAAAGGGCATTCGGTCAACCTACCTGGAAAAGTAGCTTCCTTCAAACTTCCCTCTCTCATGTTTTTTTCTTTGGTAGGGACAAGTTTGTGCAGCAAAAGCAGAGTTTTTTTTTTCTTTAATTTTCCACATTTTGTGGGACGTGAGTTCTTCACTGATCATAACTCTGTCTTGATCAACAGACAGCATAGGACAGAAAAGGACCTCTAAAGATCATGTAGTTATTCCCCAGCCTTCAGACAGGACTACATTTAATCCATACTAATTCAGGGTATTTCTTGTACAAAAAACTCATCAATGTTATTTTAAAGAATGCCTTACCCACTAAGAAGTCATAGCTAAAAGTTTATCTGAGCCATTTTCCCACTCAGAAAATGCTTGCTATATTCCTCTGCTAATAGCAAAATTTTGGTACAAGTTTGTTCTTGAAGAAAGCAGATGTTAAATGAGTTCAGCATCTGGGTAATAAGCAAAGTTGTTAAACTGTATTCAAATAAGGACACAGTTTAAGCAGGGACTAGCATAAGTCACACATACCCTAAATAGAACACGGTGAAATTTTTCAGAGTATTGTAAGTTGGTTTCCATCCCTCCTGCTTGAAAGACTTTCCTTCATCCCTCAGGTCCCTCCATTCATCCCTCTTCAGCCTGGAGTCTGCACACCACCCACCACCAGCAAAAGCCCTCCCAGCACACCTGAGTAACAAGGTGGGACCTTGGTCGGCCACTTTTGAAAAGATTACCAACCAAGAGTTGAAAATAGAGCAGGTAAGAAAAGGGGGGTCACCAAGAGTGCAGAAGAGTTTAGCAAAGAACTCTTTTTTCTAAATCCTCATGTTTTCAATACATTCCCCACTGTTTAGGACAACTGTGAAAAGTTTCCTGCAAAGCGAATTGGGCTATGATAGAACCATGGATTTCTATGGCAATGCTTCAGAATTAAGGCCCCAGTTCTTTAACTCAAATAAACTACTCCTTTAAGAAATAAAATCATTTTAGCCTTTCATGATGTAGAGGAGGAAGATGTCATTTTCAAACCTTGCCCAGGAGGCATAACTGCCTTGTCCCAGCTCCTTTGTCAACTTTTGAGTTATGAATATTACATAAGATATAAATGAGTTACTGGTGCTAATTCTAATGAGGAATCTAATAAACGCCATGCAGAGTCAGGCACCTGGCCCATTCGTCCCATTTACCTCCAAGGTGCCTCCAAGGAGTGTTTTGCTGCAAGATATGTCTGTTCTCGTGTGACTTCTCAGGTTCCTTCCAGCTCCAAATCTATGATAAAACGGGGGAGGACAGATCAGGAAAATGATGGCATAGGTGAGGACAGGACAGGACAGGAGAGGCTATATTGAAAATGATGTGTTAACTTCAGAAAGTTGGGAATGAACTTTAGAGAAGCCTAGCTCCCATTAATAAGCCATTACAGATTTATCATCTTCTGTTTCAACCCTTCTGGCCAAGGATCAAACCATGACTTTCCATGTGTCAGGCTAGAATTCTACAAATGTTGAATGGAAGATTGTTGAGGGGGGAGAGAAATGAATATTTGCCAAAGGAAGTTCTCTTGTTTACTGAAAAAGGAAGAAGAATGTGTCCCCTACCGCTACCACTGACCAGCAATTTGTTCCCAGAGAACATCCTGATGGATTTGTTATAACTGTGTTCCTGCTGCCTCTTGCCTATGACGTCCATTTCTTTCCTACCCACTCAATGTAAGGAGGGAAGAAATCAACTTACTCATCTCCTAAAGAAAATTTTTTCCCTTGAAACACAAAACCAGTTAGTCAAGGCTGGTTAGGGAGGGTGAATTCAATCTTTCAGAGAGCATCTAGGAGAGCTCTTCTCCAATATGCCAAACTTAGCATGCTACCCCAGAGACAATCACAGCTAATGAACCATAAAGAGACCTGGCATTTGAATTTAAATATTGCAGTGGCCCAGAGAACACTTGATTTGAATATACAATCAACAAGATGGGATGTTTGTATAAGATACACAAAACTATCCCCTGGAGTCAGGGAGACTGGGACTCAGCCATGCAATAACTCTCTCAAGATACCCTGAAGTTAGCTATGTGCTTGAATCTGCAATGCAGGCCAATCAAAATACACATTTGTTAATGTTTAAGAAAACATCCCAGCCTAGAAGAAATTCACCCAAAGATTGCTTACCCCATGCTCCAATACTCTAAAGCATCTAGGATCCTAAAAATAAGAATATTTGTCTCCCATGATACAGAACCTAACCCATCTACCTATGCCTGCCCGTCTTTGTGCAGCTTTTCTACGTGTCCAGCCACGAGTTTGCCACAGAAGTCCTCTCAACATGCTAGGGGCCTTCCTCGCTGTCTATTAACTTCATAAGCATATCAGTGGAGCCAGGGGTACGCTGGTAAGTATTTAACAATTGACTCCCTGGGGGGGAAATATACATAATACACATTTTTTAAAAGTTTAATCTGCATTATTAATATTTTATCTATCACTTTAAGTCTAGACAATCAACAAATCAATCAATTAAACTAGCATTTGCCAATTTCCAAAGTATGAACACTCATGCTCAAAATTTAATCGTCAACTCTTCTGTCAGACTGGCTCCAGTACTGCCCTGAGTGGAACACACGGGCAGTGCATCCATTTCCCAGTCTCTTGCCATGTGATTAACCCATTTTATTTTTCACTTCATGGATGGCATCCTTACTCCCTTACACTTGTCCTTCCAGCTCACACGTACCATACATCCCTCTAGGGCGCTGTAGGTGACACTCATGTTCAGTCCTTTGGAGATGATAATATTCCATGTATTTCAAGCCTACAGCCACTATGAAATCTAAGCTTGTTAATCACCTTCCACTCTGTGCTCAAATGAAGGAATGAGCTACTTAAAAAAAAACTCCTTTGTAAAATGAGAATAGTAATAGCACCTGCCTCCCAGGATTGTTGTAAAGATACAATGAGGTATCTACCAAAGTGATAGCTATAGAAATGCTGGCTATTATTATCTTATCAAGTCATAGCTCTAGAACCAGAAGAGATCTCAGTACGTATCTAGACCAACCCAGAGAAGAAGAGTGATTTGTCCAAGGTCACACAAGTAGTATCTGGAGCAGCGGATAAAATGCCCAGCCTAAAGTCAGGAAGACCTGAGTTCAAATGTGGCCTCAGACATTATTAGTTGTGTGACCTTGAGCAAATCACTTAACCTTGTTTGCCTCAGTTTCCTCATCTGTAAAATGAGCTGGAAAAAGAAATGGCAAACAACTCCAGCATCTTTGCCAAGAAAACTTCAAAAGGGGTCATGAAGAGTCAGACATGACTGAAACAACTGAACAACAACCTCTGACTTTAGCTCCTTCTACACTTTCCTGACATATCCCATTGCCTTCCTTTAATGACATGCATAAACCTATTGGTTTATGGCTTGTGCCTTTACAGGAATTCCACTGCTTCACCCCCTTTGGTCACTTGGTCTATGACCTGTTATTTGGCTTAATGGATCTGCCTCTGCTGAGGCCCTTTGCATATCAGTTGTTTATCTGCTAGGGACTCACAGCCTTCATTTGTGATGATGCTTCTTTCCTGACAACCCTGATGCTATCTAGCCTCTGGAGGTCATTTCACTTCCCTCTCTCCCATGGTTTGCCCTTGAGATGGGCAGGTTAAACAGAAATAGTCTATCTGGTCATGTTATTCCTCTGCTCAGAACCTCTGAGTGGCTCTCTATTGACTACTGAATAAAATTCAGGCACTTTAGCCTGAGAGACAAAGCTCCCCAAAACATGGCACAGCGTAGTCTGCCCTTCCAGTACATATCATACTCCTCTCCTCCGTATATTCTATGTACCTGCTAGATTTTCCTGCTTGCCATTCCTCTTCCCAAATTTTCCTGACTCCATGCCTTCATCAAACCATTTTCAATTCCTAAAAATGTCTTTTTCTTTGAGCTTACTGAAGTCTTATCCAGTGCCAAAAGCAGCAGAAAGAAAATTATTTATTAGAAAAAAAATCTTTATTTCAAATATCTCTGATATCTGTTATCCAAGATAAGAGAGCAATTCAAACAAATATATAAAATCAAGAGCCATTCCCCAAAGAATGGTCAAAGTATGTAAATAGTTTTCATAGAGATAACAGAGTAGCATAGGGGATACAGTATTGAAGACTTGAAGTCAGGAAGACCTGAGCATAAATCCAGCTTCAAATACTTACTAACTGTATGATCCTGGGCAAGTCACTTAACCTCTGTCTGCCTCAGTTTTCTCATCTGCAAAGTGGAGATACTAACAGCCCTGCTTCACAAGGTTGTTATAAGGACCAAATGAGATCTTATATGTAAGTACTGTGCAAACAACAAAAGTACTATGTAGAGGCTATTACAAACTATTAACAACCACACAAAAGAGTACTTGAAATTAATAATAAGATAGATGCAAAATATTTCTGAGGTTTTAACTCATGCCTAGAAAAGGGACAAGGACAACGAAAGGTGAAAATAATCCATGTTGGAGGGAAGACAGGAAATACAGACACATTAACATAGGCCTGTGAATTGGTCTAGGCATTCTGGAAAGCAATTAGGAATTCCATTTTTAAAGTCACTAAAATGTCCTTACCCTTTGGCCCAGACATTTCACTGTTAGGAATGTATCTCCAAGGAAATCAAGCACAGAAATAATTTTTTCCATTTATACCAATACGTTCACAGCAGCACTTTTTTTGTGGCAGCAAGAACTGAAAACAAAGTAGGCATTCATCAGCTGGGAGGTGACTGAATGAGCTGAGCTACATGCATCTTAGGAAACTGAATTCAAAAAATTCAGGGAAGTGTATGAGACTTGATTGAATGGATTCAGGGTACAGTCACTAGAACTAGGAAAACAAGATAAGCAACTACAACAATGTTAATGGAAAAATATATATAAATTGAACACTACTTAAAATGACCAAGTTTAAACCCAGAGAATACATGAGAAAATGAGCCTCCCTCTCTTCGTTACAGAGGTGAGAAACTATGGGTGTAGAACACGGTGAATATAGTCAGCCTTAGTTGATATGTTGGCTGTTTTCCTGAAATTCCTTTTTTTCTTCTTTGTTACTAGAGGATCACCATGAAGTCCTACTCTAATGCCATGTCCTGGGATGAAAGTGACCCTGGGTTCTCAAAGATTATACCCAAGGAACATAAGCTCTGTAAGGTTCATGTCCTCAGTAGTGGACCAAGACTATTTTGAAAGGACAAACCTAGCTAATTATAGAGAGGCACAACACCAAAAGGCCAGCCATCTGGTGAGGAAAGAGACTAAAAGATTGTATATGGTAAGGCCTCTAGGTGATCCTGTTGTGAATGACAGTATGCTGATTGCACCAAGCCCCAATGCATTGCAGACTCTCCTGCAAGGGAGGCTTGTAGAATCACTGAAAGAAGACTTGTCTATTCATCCACACAGCAAAGATCAAGTGGAAGAAAAATGTGTTTTGCCCAGATTTCAATATGCATTTGGTTAGATACTCCATAGAGCTTGTCTAACAACATATATATCTGGGACAAACTGGGACCAGAACTTACAAGAGGGGATAGATCACTTTGGGGAGATTACAAAGTTCTTTTCCTATTCCCAAGCTTTCCATAAAAACCAAAGCTCATTTTTTCAATACATACATTTTTACTGGTGTTGCTATATGGCAGTGAGTTATGGGACACCATTACCTCCAAAAAAAAAGAAGATAAACATTGTACAGAAGACAGGGAAGAGACCCATGGAGAATGTCAAACAGACTACAGCCATCTATCCAATGAGAAACTCCCAAGAAGAAAGAGTAAAGGGCATCATTCAAGAATTGTCTGATAGAAAAAGAGGATAGATTAGCCAGAGTGCTCTAGAAATGATATCCTTGTGAGGATAAGCATGTAGCAGACTCTCTGTGGAGAACTTGGGGAGAACTAGAACAAGAATCATACAAGATGGACAGGTGTAGGTGGCTTGTAATCTGCAACACTGGAGGGAGTTCCTGAATCAAAAAAAAAATCATAGATCCATTTGAGTGGAGGTATTAAACGTGATCTTATGATCACTAAAGTGAAGCTAAACCAGATTAAAGTGTAATTGGAACATAGTTAACAAAAACAAATTACAGTGCAACATAGAAAATGTTAATTTGTGGTTTTCTAAGTCACTATGTGGCCTACAGGGATCTATTTCTATTTAATTTACAACACTGCATTTGACTATTTTAATTATAAGGGATGATTTGCTGGATAGGGAAAAGGGGACAAACATACTTGGAAATGAAAATGATATAAAACTGAAATATGTAAGTTCATTTTTTTAAAATATGGATAATTGGAAGTAATGTTTAATTAACTTCCAAGTGACTTGGATGGATGAATACTGGTTTTATAGCCACAATTTACTCCAGCCATGAGTTCTTTCCAGGTAAATAAGCTTAATTCTCCTTTGATAGCATTCCTTAATATTAATGCTGTGCACACAGCCACACAGAAATTTCCATAGCAAAAGGTCATGCATTACCTTTTAAAGTTAAATAAGGACAGTTTAAAATATTTTTGAAAGTCTGGCCTTTCCTCAGGCACCTTGTCTCTACCCTCTTTACAGCAAGTCACCACAGAGAGTTAGGAGTTTGTCCTGTGATTTTTTTCCAACTAGAGTCTTCTCTCACTGAGGGGTGTTCAAGGTGAGGCTAAAAGACCACTTGTCATGATAAAGTTAGACGGAGGCTCCATTCCTAAGGCACAGAGAGGATTAGATTAGATACCCTTTAAGGTACCTTCGAACTCTTAAAGAACTATGATATTAGACCTTTCTCCCTCCCTGTCTTCTCCTGGAGACCACAGGCAGATAACCAGGACCACTTGAATACTCTATGTTTATTATCCTCAGTATGGTAACAGTTTTATAGGATAACATACAGAGTGCCCCAAAAGTCTTAGCACAGTTTTAAGAATACTAAATTGTGTGTGTGTGTGTACATATATGCATACGTACACACATGTCTGTATAAGTTAAGCATTTACATATATAAAATGGTGTCGATCTGCAAATGATTTTAGAAGTAATAGACTTAGTAATGATTTAAGAAATTATTTACAATAAGCAGCTTAAAACTGTACTAAGACTTTTGGGACATGGTAGTAAATGACCCTTGCCCCTTTAGTAATCAGAAGCCAAGTACCATCTTCTGCTGTAAGTTATTCCTTAATCTCCCCAACTGTTAGTGTCCCCTCCCAAACTGCCTTGGATTAACTACTTAGTATTTATCCATTTTAAATTTGTAGTGTTTGGATTTTTATAGGTACTTATCTCCTCCATTAGAAGATATGCTCATTGAGGATTACTCTCCCTTCCAACCCCGGGACCTAGCACGGTGCCTGCCCCATATTAGATAATAAATACTTTATTTATATCTATTGACTAATCAATTTAGGAATATAATAAAAAACAGTTAAGAAGATTAGAAGTGCTTGCATTTTAGGAGACATGACTATATCATTAAAATTCTCATTTCATTAGGACTTTCAGATTTACAAAACAATTTTTTTACAAGATTGTTTACAAAGCAATTTCCTCCCAACCACACTGCAAGGTGGGGATTCAAGCACTGTTATCACCATTTTACAGGTAAAGAAACTGATTCTCACAAAGGTTACATGGTATACACACAATAATATGACAGGTAAGCAAGAGACCTCAGACTCAAATCCAGGTCTTCTATTTCAAGTCCTCTGCTATTGGAAAGTCTATTGAAGTCAATGTTGACTGGTAAATAGACATGTGTAGATTTACCTGCTCACTGGCCCATATCCATCATTTCTGGCAATGCTTCTTACCTAGCTAGCCTCCAGAAGGTCATATACTTTTAGGGCCCCACTCTAGGTCAAGTGCCTACTTGGAGTCCTTCACTTAAACTCCCTGAATGGCTTTGGACAGAGGAATTAGAGTGGGGACATTAGAATATAAAGACCCTTTGTGAGGACCCAGAAAATTCTTTCTGTAGTTGCTTCAGGGCCTCTGACAAGTTTCTATCAAGATAATATTCATCTCTTCTCAGTCTGACCCTACTGTCTCTTCCAGATCTACATCCTATGATCCTACCTGACCTGAGACTTTCAACACCTAAAGAAATATGTACTTTCTCCCATAGTCATCCATCCTAAATGAAATAAGAATTGAGTTTTAAGAAGTATATTTGTCCTCTGAGATAAACAGATAAAGTAAACTGGGATAGTTATTATACATTTTTAGTGGATCTATCATTTTTTATTAAAAAATATGCTTAACCTATTTTTATTTTTGCTATCGGTCCTTACATGACACAAAGGACCTAAAGGAAGTGTTAACGATGTAGAGCAATGAAGGAGAGTTAGATCTGGACTCAGAGGAGCTGCCAGTACATGCAGGAATTTGGGCAAACCACTTCAACTCCCTGGAACCCTAGTTTCATCATCGGCAAACTGAGGGAGTGGACTGAAATTATCTCAGGATCTACATCTGTGATCAACAATAGACTCTGAACTATTTCTTACTTCTCTTGTTAATTGCTCCCCACCCAGAAAAGTCTGGGAATCTCATTATGTAATTCTACTCTGTATGTTGTCATCATTGCCCTTTGCAAACACACAGTTCACAAAACTCAGAGAAAAACAATTTTATCTACAAATCAGATAAAACAAATACAGCACACATGGAAAATAATGATAATCACCAATGATTCCCCAAAGACCTCTGTAATCTCAGTAACAAGTCACAAGCTAGGGGTGCCTCTTTCTAGTTTCTTATTATATGACTCCTCCTGTAGATCTCAGCAAATTCCAACAGGTGATGCCAGTAATTTTATCTTCCATAACTTTCCCTCCATAGTTCCCAAGAGGTGGTTTTGGTACTACCACCCACTGTCCATTTCCTATTAAAGTGTAGCTTTCAAGACATTGCTAGTTTTGTCACTTAAACAGAGAAGAAAACTACTTTTTTTCATATACTGCATACTAGTACAACAGAAGGAAGTAATTCAAAATGTCCCTATTGAATTACAGATGAAATTCAGGGACAAATGAGGGAGCTGCTACTCTGGAGCCTTTCTCTTGCTCTACGATGACTTCTGGCCACACACAAGTTCACTCCAAAGTCCATAACTCCAAATCAATCTCCATCCCATATATAGACTAAGATCTTGAAATTTTCAAGAAACAAATAAAAATTCAACAATCATCGATTAAGTGACTGTGCAAGGCACTTTCTCTACCTAAGAAGTCCCCACCTCCATTTTTCAAATGCGCCTACCCATAATCTAGTCCTATATTCACATACATCATGACACTGACAAAACCTTTCACATAATATAGGTACTTTGCATGTAACAGTTGAATGTTTGTTGATTTGAGTTAAATTTACTGGTCTCCACACTTCCTACAAAATCAAGTTCAAACCTTTGATGTTGGCATTCATTGCCTTCCATAGTACAGCCCCAAGGGTTCAGCTTTATCTAGAACTATTCTCTCTCACCTATAATTTTTCTAGACCATTTTGCATGATGTTTCTTTTTCCCTCATCATTTTTTTATATTATACATGCTTGAGTATGTCATATCCCCTCCAGTAGACTTTAAGTCACTCCTGGGCAGGGCCATTGCTTTATTTCATCTACTTATCTCTAATGACAATGATCATGTACATAATAGTCTCTTTAACAAATGTTTGTTGATTTGAATTAAACTTATTGGTTCTTAGGCTCATAGCATGATAGTTAATTAGTGCTGGAAGGGATGTTAGGAATATCTAGTTCAAAGGTTCCCAAATTTGTCTGGACTAATGCCCCTTTAAAAAAACTTACTCAGCACCCCCTGGAAATCTATTTTCTTTAACCCTTTAATTTTTTTTAATTGCCTCATTTCAAAAAAATATATAATTTTTTTAAATGAACTATCTTAAATTTAATAATTTATTATAAATTCATGGATTTTTTTCCTTCAGTGAAATTTTGATGTTGCAATTGTGTCATGTAGTATCATGTTGTAAACAAGTCATTACACATACATATTCCTGCCAATGCATGCTAGACTTCTGACAATACTCAACACACTTGCCTGTCAACACTTGCTTGTTAAGACCTGTTGGTGAACTTAAGTACTGATCATTATAACTTACATTTTGTGTGTTTATTTGGAAAATAATGTAGTCACTACAATTTTAACTCTTACACAACAGATGAGACATGTACAAATGATTTTTCAAAATTTTCTTATCTTTTCTTTTTTCCTTATGCTTCCACTGCCCCCTTATTTTTATTCAGTGCCCCCCAATTGCACCTGAGGCTGTTACTAACCCTGAATCATTCCAAAGCCCCCCAGGAGGCAGTATCACCCACTTTGGGAACCTATAACGGATGAGTAAATGAGGTCCAAAGAGGTCCAGTGACTAGTCCAGGGTCACAGGAAATAAGTAGGTCAGCCTGCATTTGACATCTTCTGACTCCAAAAATACTACTCTGCACTCTAGCCAATGCAGTCTATCCACTGTCCCCCAAACATGCCTACATACTTTTGTTCAAGCTATCATCTCTACTTGGTATTCTTTCCCTTTCCTATCTATTAAATCCTTTGTTTTTGTTCAGTTGTTTGTCAGTTGTGTTCAACTCTTCATGACCCCATTTGGGGTTTTCTTGGCAAGGATACTGGAGCAGTTTGCCATTTTCTTCTCCATCCTATTTTATAGATGAAGAACTGAGGTAAACAGAGTTAAATGACTTGCCCAGGGTCACACAGCTAGTAAGTGTCTGAGCCAAGATTTGAACTCAGGAAGATGAATCTTCCTGATTCCAAGCCCAGCACTCTATCCCCTGTGCCACCTAGCTGCCCCCTATTAAATCCAACCCATCCTTTAAGATACAACTCAAAAATCCACCTTCTATGAAGCCTCCTCTGACTATCCCAGAAGTAAAGACCTCTCCTGCCTCCAAATTCTTCAACATTCTTTGCATCACTCGGCTGTTACCCATGTGTAGATTGAAGATGTTATTGTGTGTCTCAAAGAGAGGCAAAATAGACATCTCTAGTATCCTCTCTACCACCACCCTTCTAGAATGGAGGCTTTAATTCCTGCCAGAAGGGGAAGCAGAAGTTTAAGGACAGAGGCTACCACTTTGTTCTCGTCAGTGAGAAGGGTTACTGGGATAGAATTATATCCCTCTTCTCTCTGAAATATTATTAGTCTAGGGGATGTAAGTCTCAGGTACATGCTAACTTCTGATTACTGTTACAGTATCAAGGGAAAAGAGGATCCCCAAGCTCTGTATGTGAGACTCAACCCTCTTCCCTCCAAATAGCAATTCCACAATGAACACACATAGCAATTATCAAAGAAAACTCATTTATCCAAATTGGAAGCAAAATAGAAACCAGAGAAAGTATGCACAGGAGAATATATAGCAGACAAGATACAAAGTGGAGCTCTTCCACTGAGAGTGAGGTGACTCAGTTCAATCAAGAGAGTCCTAGATTTCACTCAAAGGGAAGTTCCCTGAAGTCTCCAGTGTAGCAATTCTTGGGACTGGGACATGACAGAGACTGCAAACTCTCTCCCATTTGCTTCTTCTCTGAGTTTTTTCCTTCAGCAACCTGACATGGGGGTTGGCATCTTCTATCTTCTCACTCAGAGTTGGAAGCCAGAGGTGCCCAAAATCCAAAGAGATTCAGCTTCTTGAAACATGAAGTAAACTCAAAAAAAAAAAATCATAAAGAACTGAAGAGACTCAAGCTCAGCCACTCTTGCCAACTTCCTACCACCCCTCATGCAAGGCAGGGCATTCATCCTTAGAGGAGAGAGACCCATACCAATGGGCTTTGGAACTGGGGGTTACATTCACATCTCAGATTTTTCTTTCATTTTATATTCCATCCTCCTTCCTGGACAGAATTCCTAGAAGCCAAGAGCTATGTTTTATATAGCTGCATACATTTTCCTAAGTGTCTTGAGCCGATTTTTGTTGTTAATGTGGATGATGACAGCTAAATGGATGCATGGTAGCAGCAATGGCTACTGGCAATGGAGGATGGAGCTGCAGAGGGAGGGAGGAGGTGCTGCAATGTGGTTGTCATCTGACTTTAGGTCCACTTCTGTCAACCCATCTTCTACCAGCAGCCCCCCAAGAACAAGGACATCTACACAAAAGGAGCAAAAAAAAGCAAGACGGAAATGGAGCTGAGAGTTATTTCTTCCCTGTTGAGAAGATAAGTTCTGCTAAGGGTACAGTTTCTCAGATTCAGCATTTTCAGAGCTGGTGATTTACAATAATATAAAGTGGAATGACAGGAAATCGGTGAAGGAACAGAGGAAAATTTGAGTCTAAAGGAAGAGACATGTGTTGTAACTAGAAGCAGCAGAGAGATACAAAGAAACAGTTGACATTGCAGATGCGCTCTGAAGGACCCAAAGAGAGCCCCTGGAACACACACTGAACTTTTCTGAACTACCTCTCGTGGGCAAGCTCTTTAAATACCCAGCTGTAGCCAAAAAAAGAAAAAGGGAAAAGAAGAAAATAATCTCTTCTATCTCCCAATATTTTATTTACAAGCAAACTTTTATAAACAACTAATATGTGGACTTTTAATGGACCTAATACATTTTAAGTGGTGGCAACCGTTTAAAGAAGTCATTCCAATATAGGGTCAATCAGCATCCTTTAGGCCATATGTAAACCATTGCCCTAGTCTCTATATGTTGGAAAAATTCAATTACTGACTCAGTGCTAAAAAAGACCTTAGAAGACATCTAGAACAAATCTCTCATTTTATAAATAAGGAAACTGAGCTAAGTGCTTTACAATCATCATCTCATTTGACACTCACAGCATCCCTGGGAGGTATCTCCATTTTGCAGTTGAGGAAAGTGAGGCAGAGATTAAGTGACTTGCCCAGGATCACACTAAGTATCTGACCTCAGGCCTAGAACTTGATCCATTGTGCCACCTAAGCTCAGTAGACAATAGGGAGGCATTGAAAGTTTTTGAATAGAAGGCATATACTAAGAGCAGGTTGGAAAGATTTCTCTGGCAATGCTCTACAGAATATTGGATTGGGAAAAGATTAAAGTGAGGGAGAATGGTTGGGAGGCTCTTATAATAACAGTCCAGGCTATAAGAATAGTGAGGAGGGAAGAATGCAAACTCCTTGCAAGGATGAACCATTTCATTCTTTCCACTGGTATCCTACATTTTAGGTGCTCAATAAATCCTTGATTAATGGATGGGTGGATGAAAGACACAAGAGATATCTCAGAAAAAGAAATATAATATTTGACAATCATTCGGAATCAGGTGCTGTGGAAGAAGTAGTGAAAGATGACTCTGAGGTTATAAGTATGGGTCCCTGGGAGAATGGTGACGACATTAACAGAAACAGAAAGTCAGGATGAGACTAGGACTTTGGACATTCAAGCATAAGAACCAAAACAGGAAGCTAAGGCTTCTGAATCTTTTTAAACTGTGATTGGATTTCACTGGAGTCACTTGACTGTGCTACATTCATCATTAAGATGGGCATAATTGTTCTCATTCAGTGAGTGATAAATTTGCAATATAACTAAACTCTTGGGCTTGTAAAGCTCATACCTCAAAGACTATTTAATTCTTTTCTAGGTACCAAGAGGTTTAATTTGGAAAAGCTGTCACCCTTTGGACAATGGTGCCTGGATTATGGTCTCAGTCTAAAAAGACTCACTTTCCATCAGTGTGACTAGAACTGGGGAGCAACAAGTTTTGAAAAGCATTTGAGGACTCCAAGATGAAAGCTTGTAGATCCATGCTTAGAACTGGTTAATGATATTTTCAAGAATACTCTCACTCACGGTTTTCACATGATATGGAGAAGCTGATGAATTTGGGTACCAACCAAATGTTGCTGCTGCCCCTGCAGATGCTATTGCCATGACTTTAATTACTCATGCCAGTTATTCAAAAGCCCTAATGGAGTCATGGTCCCACTGCAAATGGGACTTAACTTGTTGTTTTACTGCTTGCTTAGGCACTGCAAATAAAAAATAACGGCAGTTGTAATTAACTCAGAACCAGCCACATAACCTGCCTTCCAGCCCGTGACGGGTAAAAGTTCAATTAAAAAGTAAAGTTATTAACAGAGAGAGGTTTAGTCACACATCTGGCTGTCACACAACCAAAGTATGACAAAATCACCCTTTGCAACCTGAGTGGGGAAAGTGAGTGTTTTATTTTGATGCCTACGAAGACTGGGAAATCTCTCTTGTAAAATGTTGTGACTAGTCATTTCCTCAGAAAGTTTAGGTCGAAGTGTTTCTTCCAAGAGCTGTTCTCCAACAGATAAAAAATTTCAAAGGATACACAGAACATTTTCAAAGGAAGAAATCCAAGTTATCAACAAATATACAAAAAATGCTTCAAAATATTAATTAGAGAAATGTAAATTAAAGAAATTCTGTGGTTCCACTTCATACTCATTGAAAAAGCAAAGATTCCATCCCCCCAGAAAAGCCACGTTAGAAAGAATATGGGAAAACAGATCCCCTAATCCACTATTGATGGATTAGGATTGGTACTATACATTACTCCATTCTGGAAGGATGCTCCCAAAGTCATTGAACTGTGTCATACTCTTTAACACAGTAAATACCACTAAAAGGTCTCTGCCCAATGAGATCAAAGAATATTTACAGCAGTTCTTTCTGTGGTGGCAAAGAAGTGGAAATTAAGAAGGTGCTCACTTATTGGGGAATGGCTCAAGAAATTATGATATGCTAACGTAATGGAATATTATTGGGCCATAAAAAATGAAATGAAAAATTAATGCTTTCAGAAAAACCTGTATGAACTGATGCAGAGTGATGTAAACAGAACCAAAAACAATCTATGTAATAACATTATAAAGAAAAATGACTTTGAAAAACTGAGAACTCCAATCAATTCAATGAAGAACTTTGATTCCAGAATACTTACGATGCTACTTACCTTCTAACAGAAAAGCAATGGACTCAAGAAGCAGAATGAAACATACATTTTTTGGACAAAACCAATGTGAGAATTTGTTTTGCTTAAATATGCACATTTATTAACAAAAAAAGATGCTAACTAGAAGAAGGGAGATATCTGCTCATGGGGCAAGGAAGAGAAATAAGAATTCATTCCAAGAATTTCTGAAAGCATCACACAAAAGAAATGTTGAATTATAGTTATCATGGAAGACTTCACTGTATTATACTCCTAGTCTAATGATGTGACAGGGAGTTAAGTGGGGGTAGGTTCTGGAAAGCCAAGCCATTGTATTACAAGTTCTAAGAAGTCCTACCACATTGGACAGGTTGCTCTTCATAGGGCTGGTGATGATGGTGTGTCTGTTCTCCTAGGTAGGACCAGTCTTACTATGTTCAAAAAGGATCATCCCCAGAGTTTTAGCCACTAGGTGAGGAAATTTTGGGCCTCAGATGCCAAAAAACTGTCTATCAGAGCTTGGAAGTATTTCTTATTTACATGGAAGGATGCAGAGGATTCAGAGTTGAAATAGAAAATCTATGAAATCCTAAGCTATATAAGCCTTCATAAGACTGATCAGGGTTGAGTTTGCTTCAGACATATGTGTTATAGTTTAGGTTCATCAAGGATCCTCAGAGTAGTATGTTGTGACTATATGGACTCTTCCTTTCTCAACCTACTCAAATAGTTCCATAATATCATTAATTAAATCTGAGTCCAATCTCCTCTTTCCTTTCAGGTGTTTGTGAGAAACAATTATTACTCTCTTGTATTAAGAACTAATTATTGTATTGAGACCAAGGTTTTTCTCCTTTTCTACTTGCTTATCCAGAAATCTATCAATGTGGGAAATCTTTCAAAAAGATCTACCCAACCAAGATGACTGAGATCTAATCAAAGACAATAAAACAAACTCTAAGTTTGGGCTAATGGGTGCATTCTTGTTCATTGTGTTTACTTAGACAGTTCTGAGAAAATGTGAATTCTCCCTTTTGTCAGAGAGATGATATGGATACTGACAAGTCTCTTTGACCAAGACCTGCATGATACAAGTCATGTACATCAAAGGTCCTCATTTTAATATAATCTACTTCCTTTTATAATATTCATTCTCTCTTATTACTTATTGCCCAACAAGAATTGATTTTTCACCCTCGGGTGCACCCGTGTTTCAAAAAACTTTACAAAGAGACAACTAGGTAGTTCAGTGGAGAGAGTACTGGCCCTAAAGTCAGGAGGACCTGAGTTCAAATCCAGCCTCAGACACTTCACTAGCTGTGTGACCCTGAGCAAGTCACTTAATCCCAAGTGCCTCTCCAAAAAATAGAAAAAGACGTATGAATATTGAAGGTTTACGAGGTTCGGTCTCTTTGGCTACCAAGGGGACAATGAGATTGTTTTTGTTTAGACACAATCAACAAAACATTTAGATGTAATCAATAAAACTGATTTTTATTTTGTTATTATATCATATAATATCAATATATTATTGTTATAAAAATCAATAAAACAGAAACTCTGTCTCTGGGACCTTTTTTTAAATGTCACATGTTATTTGAATCTTTGGGATTGTTCTAAACCTCATGGGAATACCTCAAGGCTAAAATGGGTCCACAGAACCATGCTTGTCTGAATCTAGAACCTCCTAGTTGTCCTAAATGATCCTGAAAACCTTTTAAGTCTAAAATCTCAATAGAGCAAATGAAAAAGATATGGTTTGTCATATTTGCAGGTAATTTCAGAGTAGCCAGGAAATTCTTATGTTCTCCATAATTCCATATAATGAAGGACTAATTCTAAATCTTGAGATTTCATATTCCTTATATATTTAAATGCATGTTCTGTATAAGGAAGCTGAATAGAAATGTCCCTACGCCCATTATCTTCACAGATGCCAAAGTGATCACAGATCTGACCATATCCCTCCTCTAACCAAACTCCAATGATGCAAGGATAAAACACAGGCTCCTCTGTACAGCATCACAATCTGGCTCTAACCCATCATCCTAGATCAATTTCATACTACTACCTCCTGCACACTCTTCATTCCAGACACCCAATGTACTTAATGTTGTTACATACTTCATTCCATCTCCTACCTCCATGTCTTTTCAGAGGACTTTCTCCTCATCTAGGCCTCCTCATCTTATGCCTTATAAACCCCTATCTCCCTTTAAGGTTCAACTCAAATGCCACCTTCCACATAAGACCTATTTTCATCTCCCCAATTGTTAGTGCCCCCCAGTAGCACTTCCTTAATTACTTTGTATTTATCTTCTATGTAGATGTTTATGTATTGACAAATGTAATGTATATACATATTTCATGTGTATATTACATCTATGTACATGTTCTACACTGCCACTCCAAGTAGAGGGTGACTTCCTTAAGAAAAAGGGCTGTTTCATTTTTGCTTCTGTATCCCCCCCATCTAGTACAATTCCTGGCACATAGTAGTAGTGGCACATTTACATCAAGTTTAACTGAATTGAAAAAAGAGCAAGAGAATATATAAGGAAGTGAGGGAGGACAGGAGTAGGTAAGAGAATGACATAAAATGAGATAATAGATGTGCGAGCACTTTGATAAATGTTCCATGTTCATAGAAAGGCAAGATATCATATTCAGAAGGCTACAGAAAAGACAGTATCATCCAAGGAGAAAAAGTTTACAAATCCATTTATTGTGAAAGATAACCATTAGGGTAAGCTGTCATGTCTTAATGACAATGTGTAGTGTATGAAAATATTTCAAGCTCTTCACTGTATGGCTCCAGTCTCCAGCCTGATCACATTAGTCCCCTTTATGCATTCTCCATTCCAGCCAAACTGTATTACTGGCCATTCCCTACTTCATTGTGCATTCATCCACCAAGAGGCCTTCATGTGGGCTCCTCATGCTAGGAGCAAACTCCTTCCTGCTGAAATCTTTCTCTTCTGTTCAGGCTCAGGTCAAATGGTATCTCTTCATAAAGTCTTTCCTGTTCTACCTTTTCCTCCAATGCATTCTTTTTCCAGACCACATTCTCTGCTTTGCCCCCAACACATTCAATTTTGCAGGCCAGTTGTTCATAAAAATCCTCCGTCCCCCCCATCAGATAGAAAGCTCTTGGAAGGTATCTTACTCTGAGCTTAGCACAGTGCTCCAGACACAAAAGATCTTTAATAATATTTGTTTAGTTAAATTGAATTATTAGACAAATGAAGGCAAAAGACATTCAAGCAAACTAACAAATGATTAATATTAGCAACAAAAATGTAAACAGGATGTTAATTAATGTAGTAATAACATAGCTGGAGCTCAACCTTCAATCTGAAATGTAGGAAACTACTTGTCTCTTGCTAGATTGTGGTGCAGTCTCTCATCCGCTCATTCAACAATTATTTATGGAACACTTCATCTTCATTTTGCTACCTCTTTTGTCATTATGTCTTTGGCAGTTTATAGCAGAAGGCCAATGTGAACTGATTCAGTTGCTCCAAAAAAAAGTAAGCCTTGGTATGAATTAAGAAATAGACTTTGCTTGAATGCCTTAACTTTTCATTTCTCCCTAGAGTCAGTGTTGCCTTGTCACACTCAGGCTGCTCTTCTGTGATTTAGAGACAAAGTAGGGATCCCATGATGACTCTTTGACCACTGGTAAATTCACAAAACACGGCATATGGACGACCTGAACAGTATACCAGTACTTCTGAAACAGCTAAACAGACATGAAGATGGTCTTCCAGGACATAAATAGAATTGTTTTTGGAGCCAGAGGACCTGAGTTTGAATCACGCCTCTACCATATCTTAGATGAATGTCATAGGACCAGAGATCTACAACTGGAAGTGAACTCAAAGGCCATTTTACAGTTGAGGAAACTGAGTCCCATAGAGATTAAATGGGTTGTGCTGTTCTTCCGTTGTTCTAGTCTTGTCTGACTCTTTGTGATCCCATTTGGGGTTTTCTTGGTAAAGATCCTGGAGGGATGTGCCATTTCCTTCTCCAGTTTATTTTACAGATGAGGAAAAGGAGGCAAACTGAGCTAAGTGACTCACCCAGGATCACACAGCTAGTAAGTGTCTAATGTCAGATTTGAACTCTGATCTTCCTGACTCCAGGCCCAGAACTCTATCCACTGTACCACCTAACTGTCCCAATGACAGAGGTAGCAGGTGGCAAAGCTGGTCCTCTGACTACAAACCCAGAGCTCTTTCCATGATGAGCAAATGTCAGTTATCCTGTTTAGTCTAGTGTTCTCATCTGTAAAATGCTTGGACTAGATGACCTCAGAGTTCCCTAAATTTGATCTAGAATGGTGCTGCAGATAGAGTGTTGGACTTTGAATCAGGAAGATTCAAATTCAAATCAAGCCTTGGTCATTTACTAGATGTGTGACCATGAGCAAGTCACAACTTCTGTGAATTTCAATTTCCTCGTACATAAAAGGGAGAGCATAATAGCACCTATCTCATCGGGTCTTTGTGAGGATCATTTGAAATAACTTGTGGGAAGTACTTTGCAAGCCTTAAAGCACTGTATGTATGCTAGCTATTGTGGGCAAATGGTCCAGAATAAGACAGCTTGGAGGGATCTTGGCCAATGTCAGAGGAGGAAATACCCAAGCTGGTGATATCAGGGATGTAGCAGTAAGGCAGATCCCAAAGGGGACTGTATTTCTAACTTGACTCTTGTTCTCCAGTACAGAGGGATACCCCTGAAGTGAACACCTTAGTCAAGACTACTTATGGGTTAAAAAAGACAAAGGATGAAATATCTTCTCTTTCCTTTCCCCTCCCTGTCATTCTCAGAATCTCTTTCATACCTTCCACATGGAGCAAGCCTTCTGGACCTGGAGCATACACCCCAGAGGAGCCATGAAAGCTGCTCTATAAATCAAGTAGAGGAGAGGCCCAGCTCCCACCCTCACTGGCTTGCCCACATGGCAGCGTTATAATGCCCCATTGTTGCTGTTTTCTGTCAGACAGCCCAAGGAGAAAGGGGTGGAAAAGTTGTTTAATTAAAGGCTTTCAGTTCCCTATTTTCCAGGCAGAACAGGCCTGGAGAGTGTCGGTACAGTAATGTAAATAATGAAGATGCTTGTTCTTTTACACATCCTAGTCAAGGAAGTTGTGCTTTTTAACTTGTTAGACTTCCAAGCTAGGCAATTCGGCATTTCTCTTTAGGCCAGGAGAATAACTGAGAATGCTGCTGCTAAATTTTGATTTAGGGGAAGCAAAGGAGGGGAGGGAACACCAAGAAAAAAAGCAGTGAAATGGAATGAGCAAACTGAGCCCCAACGATCCCTTCAGTTTTTCTCTGTAACTTTGGGTTCAGCTACTCCCAAGGTTAGGTTTGCAGCTTAGAGGATTAAAGGCATCCTCTTTAAGGATTCCCATTTCTCTACCTGCTGGTCCTTGGCTGTGAGGAAAGTTAAAACGACAGCATTAAACCATCCCCTTGGAGATGATAATGTCTGGAGGCTTCCTTCAAGACTCACTGGATTTCTTTTTCTAGATTTTTAAACCAATTCAAATCACCCCTTTAAGTAAAATGCTATCAACTCCTGAAAGAAGAGCGATACTATTGATGGAACTGTAAACTGACCCAGCCATTCTGGAAAAAAATTCGGACTATGCCCTCAGAACTGTTAAACTGGACATCACCTCTGATCCAGCAATACCATTACTAAGTCTGTACTCCCCAAAGATTAAAGAATGAGCAAAATGACCCACAGATACAAAAGCATTTACAGAAACTGTTGGCATTAGCAAAGAAATGCAAACCAATGGGGTACCCATCACTTGAGCAATGGCTGGATGAGTTATGAGTCATGATACATGAAGGTGATAGAATTCTGTAGTTCTATAAGAAAGGATGAAGAGAATGGTTTCAGATAGACATGAGAAAACTTACATGAACTGATGCAAAGTGAAGTGAGCAGAATCAGAAAAGTTTTTATGATGAAAACAATATTATAAAGACAAACACAACTTTGAAAGACTTAGGAACTAGAACAACATAATGACCAACCACAATTCCAAAGGACTTTTGAGGAAGCAGTGGTACCTACCTCCAGATAGGTTATATACTCAGACTATAGGTAAGGCAATATTTTTTTTAATATATACATATACATATATACACAACATGACCACCAACACCAGAATATGTTTTGCTTAGCTTTGCGTGTTTGTAACAGATTTATTTGTTTTCTTAATGAGGGAGGAGGGGAAGATGGGGGGAAAGAATATGGAAATGAAAATAAAACATAATTGAATTTAAATGAATAAAACTCTTACTTTTAAAAAATAAACAAACAAAAAGAAATCAGAATGGTAGCTAATAGAACTGCCCACCTTATCTGCTATAGGAATAACATGTCCTGGTAAGTAATGATCCTGCTGAACATTTGGCATTAAACCTTAAAGTTAAAAAAGAGACCTGAGAGGTCATGTAGCTACCCAATACTCCATTTTACCAATGGGGAAAGAGAGAAGCAAAGACTTCAAGTTACTTAGAGGCAGAGGACTTATAACTTGAAGGGACTTTGGAGATCACCTAATTCTGACTCTTACACTTACTTGCTGTGTAACCAGGGGCACATCATTCTGGTTCTTGGAGTTTAAATTGGTCCATATGTAAATACTTATACTACCTATGCCCTAGGGCCTTCATGATAAAAATTATATGAAAGTTTTTTTCTTTTTTTGCTGTGTAAATGTGAGTTAACATTTTTAGCCCAGCACCCTCATTTTATTATTTTCCATGTTAATCATTTTAATGATTTGGACATTCTAGAGTTTGTATGTCTACAAATATTACTTTCTTTAATTATTTCTTTGTTTTAAAAAAAGCATTTTTCAATAAAACCAAGAAAATAAGCTACTTGGGGAAGGACTCTCAATATGACAAGAACTGCAGAGAACACGAAAGCAGTCCCCCAAAATTAGGTTTGGACCACTGTTTTATACTATATATGCTATTTTATACCATATACCACAATAAACCAAAAAGCATATTAAACTGGAAAGAGGTCACACTAATGGAATCCTAATAAAGCTGCCCTGAACCCCAATATTCTAACTTCCTTATGGGCTTCACTGAATAGCAGTCATATCTTCAGAGGCCCCCAGAACCAATATCCCAAATATGTCTCACTAGAACACCAGGCATGCGCATGTGATGAAATCCTAGCTACTGTCTCTAGCTAACCACTGCCCCCAGACCCAATTCTCATATTTCTCACAGAAAGAGAAGGTCTATCTATTCACTCAACCACAACCACATCCATCTAATCTCAGACTGGACCACAATAGCCAGCCTATCAAGAAGTAGCATCACCAGGAAGTCCGAGTGGGATGCGGATCCCAAAACAATAGGAGGGACTCTCTCTAAGCAGACACCTGTGCAATAAAAACAAAAGCTGTCCTTTAGGCGAACTTATGACATAGTGGGTTTAATATTGAATAATATTTATTTATTATTTATTATACTTAATAATATCATTATCATACATACATGCCCACCCAAAAAGGATTTTTCTGTATGCATTATGAGAAATAGCACGCATAGTTCCACCAAGGCTGAGACCCCTCTCCTATTGCCTTAACAAACCTCTCCTATATTTTAATATTCATACATTCTGGAATGATATAATTGTACCTTTTGCCCTATAAAAATCCATCTTGCTTTCACTAAACTGATATTTCCTTCTTGAAACTTAGCCTGCTTCTGAGAGGCGTGATTTTCAGTAAAGCTTTGGCTTGGGTTGGAGATGATCTGAGCCTGTGAATTCTTTCCAGATGACCCCACCACACACCATATAATCACAACAATACCAAAAGAAAAATTTAAAAAAAGAAGAGACCAGGTACTTTTCACAACTATAGTTATACAGAGGGTTGTTTAACAAATAAGGGATAGAGGCGAGAGCAAGAGATAAAAACATTTAATTTCAGTTACAAGAATTTGAAATGCTTTTGCACATATAATAACACCTACCTCACGGGGCTGTTGTGAAGATCAAACAAGATAATAATTGCAAAGCGCTTAGCACAGTGCCTGGCACATAGTACAGCTACATAATGTTAGCTACTATTATTATGAGAAGAGAAACTGACTGAGAAAATATCTACATCACACATCTCTGGTCTCCTTTATCAACGCCCTTCTTAAAATGAGATAACCAGAACTGAATAATAACCCAGATGTGGTCTGACCAGAGCAAGGTGCAACGAGATTCTCACCTCTTTATTCCAGGAAGCTATGTCTTTCTTAATGAAGCCCAAGCATTTTCACTGCCTTTGTTGAAGTAGAGCATACGTTTCTCTGGCTTAGTAATATGGAGAGTCTCTGTTGCCCATAAACACAGCTGTGTTCCCTAAATAAAGAGCTAACAGTAGGCAGGAGTCATTCAAAAGCTGAAGCTCACTCAGAAGAATGAGCAAGGTAGCCCCAAATGGCCCTGATATAATCACTATAGGCAGTGGGTCACATTGGAAGTATGCCTCCTGGGACAGTCTCAAACCTGTTTGAACTCCTAGTTTCTTGAACTGTTGACCACCCTTAGACCTGGGTTTCCTGTTTTGCACCTCAGATACAAATGACCCTGAACTGCTGACCTACACTTATATGTTTGGAGAACACCTCATCCTTTGGCCTCTTCTTGCTTGTTACCTGGTGCGAGCTATTCAAATAACTCAAGCATTACCAGGAACAGAGGTGGGAAACAACTTCTTGCTTCTGTCATCTTTCTACAAGAGATTATTCACTACAGATGGTCTCTCTCCCAACAGTTAGTCACTTTTCTGTCATCCTGCTTCCTCAGTCCCAGACACACAGGTAGGACCATGGAAATAGTCAACAAGCATTTATTATGCACTTACGATGTACCAAGTTCTGTGCTAAGTTCTGGGGATACAAAGAAAAGCAAAGACATAGTCCCTGACCCCGCAAGGAACTCATGCTGTAATGAAGGAGACAACATGCAAAATAGTTATCCCTTTCACATAGCAACTTTCCCCATCATGGTTTTGATATATCTCAGGTTGGCATAATAAATCAAACGGGAATTTTGGAGTTTTGTGGAAATCATGGACGACATACAAAGGCCAACAGATAACACAAAGTCTATAACCCAATACTAAAGGAAATTTTACAATAAGGTACCATAAACACCCCATTAAGGAAAAATTCAGACTTCTCTGGTACAAAGGGAGGGCCAAAAAATGTTACATGAATTTTCCATATCATGGGGGCACCTTGTCCCTAGCCCTCACAATGTGGGAGGGATAACTGTGTACATACAAAAGGTTCCAAAGAGATTAAAGAAAGGAAAATTGCCCAAACGTTCAAAAATATTTCTAGCAACTCTTTTCATGGTGGTAAAGAATTGAAAACTAAGAGGTTGCCCCTCAATTGGAGAATGGCTAAATAAGTTATGCTACAGGAATGTGATGGAATCCTATAGTACTATAAGAATTGATGAAGAGAATGGTTTCAGAGCAACCTGAGAAAACTTGTATGAACGGAGTAAGCAGAACAGTTTATACAACAGCAGTACTCTAAAAACAAACAACTCTGAAAGACGTAGGAACTTTGATCCCCATGCCTGGGATATATACTTCCTCCTAACCTCTGACTTTTGGAATCCCTATCTCTCTCAAAGTTCAGATCACATATCCCTTCCTTCAAGAGGCCTTTCCTTATGCCCCTACTTGTTAGGAATTCCCCAGAATTACTTTATGTTTATTGTAATCTCCTTCAGAGTAGGGACTTTTTTATTCTTTCTTTGTATCTCCAATGCTTATTAGTATCGTGTCTGGCATATAGCAAGTGCTTGATAAATGCTTGTTGACTTGATTTTTATGTATTTTGTATGTATTTATATGTATATACATTGTTTCATCCCAGTAGAGTGTTTAACTATTTAAGGTCAGGATACTGTTTTGTTATGGTCTTTGTATGGGATACACATAGTAGGCACTTAATAACTACATGCTGAATGGAATGGAATGGAATTACAGACTAGAAAAGAATTTAATTAGTCCTCTCCTACAAGCTGTCACAAAATGAATTACTTATACAATATCCTTGGCCAGTTGTTATCCAACATCCCATTGAAGACCCCTAGTTTGAAAAAAATCCACTCCCTCCTGAGAGGCACTTCCATTCTGCTTTGGAACACTCAAATTGTTAGGAAGTATGCTCTTATATCAAAGTTGTCTGCCTCCTGTAACCTCTATTCCAGGGGTGGACAACTTGTGGCCTCCTAGGTCCTCATGTGTGGCCTTTTGACTAAGTCCAAGTTCCACAGAACATGTCCTTTTATTAAGGGAATTTGCTCAATGAAGTTTAGATTCAGTCAAAGCCTGCACTTGAGGACCAAGAGGGCCACATCTGGCCTCAGGACCACATCTGACCTCCAGGTCACAGGTTCCCCACCCCTCCTCTATTCAGTGCTTCTACATGTGCCCTCTGGATCCAAACAGACCAAGGCTAATCCTCATTTCACTTGTCAGATCTTCAAATATATGAAGTCAGTAATTAACTACCCTCTTAGTTTTCTCTTCTTCAGGATAAACACACTCATTTCCTTCTACAGATCCATCACAAATCATCTCGACTTTTGTCTTGCCATTGGACTTTAATGAATCATGAAGAGAGAGTGAGGTTGACAACTTTGTGCAACTCTGCTTGACTTAAATCCAATTCACATGAAAGTCAAGACATCACCCAATGATGCCATTGGTCCTCTTTGAAAATGAAGGATGAACAACAACAATATTCTTGAGTCAATTATTTGAGTCAAGTGTCTATCTCACTTCATAGTCACCAGCTCAAAACTATGCTGCCAATGGCAAAAAACTGGCACAACGCCCCCTCCCAGCAACCTTTCTTTGTTGTCTTCCCTCATTAGAATGTATGCTCCTTATGGGAAGTACTGTCATGCTTGCTTGTATCTCTAGCACTTGACGTAGTACCTGACACATAGAAAGTGCTTAATCAGTGTTTTATCTATCTATTTAAAAACAAAAGAAGTTTCAGATACTGTCCCAGATTGCAAGGAATTTGCAGCCAAATTAGGCAAATAAGACTGACATTTCTGAAACAATTAGAAGATGAAAGTTTTTTAAACATCTTTCATATGAGACTTAAAAAAAACTTTGGATACACAATGTCACAGCAACATCAATAATATACAGAAAGGTACTAAGATGGATTCCCTATCTCATATCTTTGTACACAGACCACATTTACAAAACCATAACTCAGACTTTTGTTTTGTGTTTGTATGTGTGAGCCACATAAACTACAGTCAAACTATACAAAGAAAAAAATACTCTTCAGAATCAACTCTAGCCTTCTCAGGTCCCACAGAAGTACTCATCCCACATGGACAGTTAATCCAGCTGAACTTTGCCAAAGTTTGTGGATTCTCACTTCTCTGGTCATAGCTACTTAGGTTAATTAGTAGAATTAGTAAGTTAATTAGTAAGAAGAATTCAAGATCAGGTTTGAATTATGCCTTTGGAGTCAAGCTGCAAGAGAATTGATGAAAATAAATAAAAGAAAGAGTAGGAGGGGAAGTCCTCTCTGGAGCTCTATTTTAGCTCTCCTTTATGAGGACAACACAGCATCTGCCATTGTACATGTCACTTAGCACATACAAAGAGAAATATTCCCACCAGCTGGTCTCAATCTAAAGGCTTTCTCCTGTGCTTCACAAACAAAACATTTAGGCGCAGATTGGAAGCACCTCATGTTCCAGAGAATTTAATCTGGGCTGAGGAATATGAGAAGGGAGTGGTAGTGTATAGCAGGGATGGAAAGGAGAGGAGGGAAGGAGAGAAAGATTGGGAGAGAGATCAATAAAAACAGAGAAGGTTGGAGCCAAGATGGTGGAGTGAGAGCATAGACTCACCTTAGCTCTACCACAAATTCCTTCAGATATCTCTCAAAAGAGAATCTGGACAAATTTTGGAGTGGCAGAATTCACTAGGAGACAGAGTGTGGCAGATTTCCAGCCCAGGACAGCCTGAAGGTCGATGGAAAGAATCTGTTACATGGGGCTCAGAGAGTGCAGAGCGCACAGGCTGTACCAGCACAGACTCCTCCAGAGCAGAATAGGAATTGCCAGGGTAAACTGAATCAGAAGTATGGATTCTCCAACATGTCAGCACAGGACAGGAGTCCAGTAGAACTGAGTAAGACAGAGGTGCAGGACGCCAGTAACAGCAGCAGACACTCCTGAGACTAGCAGCTCACAGATTAAAAGTTTGAAAGTCACCTACTTGAACTTCTGGGAGCCAAGATGATGGTGTAAACTGTAAGTGCTCTCACCCTCCCCTTGTTAACCTTGAAAAATCCTGAGGATACTGTTCCAGAAAAATCCTGGAACAGTGGGATCACCTGAAGGGGTAAACAGTCTCATAGTTTCGGAGGCTATGAAGATAGTCAAGAAGAGTCCCTCTTGCTGTGACTGAAGGGGACCAGTTCAGGACAGGAGCTGTCTGAGACAGCCTCACTTCAAGCAAACCGGCAGGAGATCCTAAGCACTAGGGGTGGAGCCCATAAGCACCAACTCCAGAACCACAGGCATGCCTTAGCACAGTCAGGGGAATTGGGCAGACACCAACACAGACAGAATTCACGCAGCACTGAGCCTACCTCTAGCTCAGAGGAGGAAGAGACCTCCTGCAGTCAGACAACATCTCCCCTACATGTCCCACAGTGAGTTCTGGATAACACCGGGGAAATTTAGAAAGACTTCACCTGGCCTTGGTCTTAGCATACACTAGCCAACTCAACACCAGTTAAGCTGTAGCATTCTAGCTTCTAGCTGAAAAAAAGGAGAGGCTACAACACACAAAACCTCAAATTCTTAGCACAAGAAATGTGGGACAGAACCCCCTCTGCCCCAGAAGTAGAGATCCACTTTAAAAGCCAGGAAAAAGGCAATTATTATGAGCAAGAAGCAAACCGGAAGAGCAAAGATCATAGAATTTTTGATGGGGACAAAGACCAAAATAGGAATTCAGAAATGGAGAGTGTTGAGAACTGTACTCACATCTGAAACCTCAAAATGGAATATGAATTGGTCTCAAGACCAAAGAGCATTCTTGGAAGAGCTGAAGAAGGATTTTAAAAACCAAATTAGAGATGTAGAAGAAAAACTGGCCAATGATTTTTAAAATGTAATTGACAAAATGAAAAAAGAACTCACTGAAGAGAATAGCTCCTTAACAAGGAAAACTGAGCAAATGGATATGGGAGCATAAAGCCTAACAGGGAAAATTAGACAAATGGAAAAGGAAGAACAAAACCTAACTGGAGGAAATAATTCCTTAAAAGGAACAATTCAAATATTGGGGAACTACAGTCAGGATCACACAGGATCTTGCCGCTTCTACATTAAAATATCAGAAGGATTAGAATATGATATTCTGTAAGGCAAAGGAGCTTACTAAAACTAAAGATCAATTACTCAGCAAAATCGAGCATAGTATTTCAGAGCAGGAGATAGGTATTCAATGAAATAATGGATTTCCAGATCTTCCTGATGAAAAGGCCAGAGCTCAATAGAAAAGTTTATCTTCAAATACAAGACTCAGTAGAGATATAAAAAGGTAAACGGGGCAGGGTGGAAAGTTTGTTGTTCAATATGGGCAAACTGTTTACATCCCTATATGGGAGGATGATATTTATTAATCTTGAGACTTGTATATTTATTATGACATTTAAAAGGGACATGTATAGATATAGGGAGTGAGTATAAATTAACTGATGTGATGATAAAGACATGATTAAAGGGTGCAAAAGAATTGTAATGGGAGAAGAGAAAAGGAGGAGGCAGAAAAGGGTAAATTACATCACAGGAAGAGACAAAAAAACATATTATAGAAGAGGGAAAGAGGGGAGGGAGATAAGCATTGTTTGAGATTTATTCTCATCTGATTTGATTCAAGGAGGGAACAAACTCAGTTAAGTACCAAAATCTAACTTGCCATATAGGCAATAGGAGGGGAAAAACGAAAGAAAAAGGAGGGGAGGCTAAAAGGGAGGGAAGAAGTAGTAAAGGAAAAGGGGAATAAAAAGGAAGGAGGTTGATAGAAGGGAGGAACACTGAGGGAGGCTGTGGTCAAAAATAAAACTCTACTGTGGAGGGGAAAGGAGAAATAAAAGCATAAAATGGGGGAAATGGGATGGACAGAAGGAAACAGATAGTAATCATAACTGTAAATGGGAATGGGATGAACTCTCCCATTAAACTAAGGCAGATAGCAGAATGAATTAAAAACCATAATCCTACAACATGTTGTTTACATGAAACATATTTGAAACAGGGGGATAAATACAGGGTAGAGGTAAAATGTTGGAGCAGAACATATTACGTTTGGACTGATATAAAAAAAACAGGGGTATCAATCCGAATCTCAGACAAAGCAAAGGCAGAAATAGATCTAATCAAAAGAGATAAGGAAGGAAACTACATCCTGATAAAAGGCACCATAGACAATAAATCAATATCATTACTAAACATACATGCACCAAGAGGTATGGCATCCAAATTCTTTTTTTCTAATTTATTTATTTATTTTTAGTTTTCAAGATCCATTTCCACAGGATTTTGACTTCCAAATTTTCTTCCATCTCTCCACTCTGCCCACCCCAAGACAGTGTGCATTGATTATCTCTTTCCCCCAATCTTCCCTCCTATCTATCATACCCTTCCCTTCTCTTATTTTCCCTCTATCCCCTCTTAAGATTCCCTCTAATTTCTTGGAGGGCAAGATAGATTTCTATACCCCATTGGCGGTATATCTTATTTCCCAGTGGCATGTAAAAACAATTTTTAACATTCGTTTTTAAAACTTTGAATTCCAACTTCTCTCTCTTCCTCTCTCGACATCCATCCACAGTGAGAAGACAAATAATTCGATGCATGTTATACATGTGTAGTCATGCAAAAATCTTCCATAAAAGTCATGTTATGAAAGACTATTTTTTCCTCCATCCTATCTTGCCCCCATCTGTTCTATTCTCTTTTTTGCTCCTGTCCCTCCTCAAAACTATTTACTTCTAATTATGCCCTCCTCTCATTTGCCCTCCCTTCTATCATCCCCCACCCCCAGTTTGTCCCCTTCTCCCCTACTTTCCTGTAGTGTAAGATAGATTTTCATAGCAAATTGAGTATGCGTGTTATTCCCTCCTTAAGCCAAACGTGATGAGAGTAAGGTTCACTTTTTCCCTCTCATCTTACCTCTCTTCCCTTCCATTGAAAAGCCTTTTTCTTGCCTCTTTTATGAGAGAGAAAATTTGCCCCATTCCATTTTTCCCTTTCTCCTTCCAATATGTTCCTCTCATCCCTTAATTTTATTTTTTAAGATATCATCCCTTCCTATTCAACTCACCCTGTACTCTCTGTCTATATGTATATAATCCCTCCAACTACAACAGTAGTGAGAAAAGTCTTAAGAGTTAGAAATATTATCTTTCCATGTAGAAATGTAAAGAGTTGAACTTTAGTAAATCCTTTATGATTTCTCTTTCCTGTCCACCTTTTCATGCTTCTCTTGATTCTTGTGTTTGAAAGTCAAATTTTCTTTTCAGCTCTGGTCTTTTCATCAAGAATGCTTGAAAGTCCTCTATTTCATTGAATGACCATTTTTTTCCCTGAAGTATTATAGTCAATTTTGCTGCATATTTGATTCTTGGTTTTACTCCTACTTCCTTTGACTTCTGGAATATCATATTCCAAGCCCTTTGGTCCCTTAATGTAGAAGCTGCTAGATCTTGTGTTATCCTGATTGTATTTCCACAATATTTGAATTGTTTCTTTCTGGCTGCTTGCAGTATTTTCTCATTGACCTGGAAACTCTGGAATTTGGCTGCAATATTGCTAGGAGTTTTCCTTTGGGGATCTCTTGCAGGAGGCAAATGGTGGGTTGTTTCAATATTTATTTTACCCTTTGGTTCTAGAATATCAGGGCAGTTTTCCTTGATCATTTCTTGGAAAATTATGTCTAGGCTCTTTTTTTGATCATAGCTTTCAGGTAGTCCCATAATTTTTACATTGTCTCTCCTGGATCTATTTTCCATGTCACTGGTTTGCCTAATCAGATACTTCACAGTCTGCTATTTTTTCATTCCTGTGGTTTTGTTTTATAATTTCTTGATTTTTCATAAAGTCATTAGCTTCCATCTGCTCCATTCTAATCTTTAAGGAATTATTTTCTTCGGTGAGATTTTGGACCTCCTGTTCTATATGGTCAATTCTGCTTTTTAGGCCATTCTTCTCTTCCTTGGCTTTTTGCATCTCTTTTGTCATTTGGGTTAGTCTATTTTTTAAAGTGTTATTTTCTTCAGCATTTTTGGGTCTCCTTTACTAAGTAGTTAACTCATTTTTCATAATTTTCTTGCATCACTCTCATTTCTTTTCCCAATTTTTGCTCTACTTCTCTTACTTGATTTTCAAAATCCTTTTTGAGCTCTTCCATGGACTGAGACAATTCATATTTTTCTTGGAGGCTTTGATGGAGAAGTTTTGACTTTGTTGTCTTCTGTTTGCATATTTTGGTCTTCTTTGTCATCAAAGTAAAATTCTATAGCCTGATTCTTTTTTTGGTCTTTGCTTATTTCCCCAGTCATTTACTTGGACTTTTGAGCTCTTTACCAAATCATCTACTTCCAGTGGGGGTGGGAGGGTGCACTGCCAGTCACTTGATTACCTACAATCTGTGGGCCTAGAGCTCCAGAAACAGTCACTATCTCTGCCCCTGCTGATGCTGTGGCTGCTGTGGGTTCCCCTGCCCCCTTCCCCTTCTGCCACCCTGGGGCTGGGGCCAGCCCACTCCACTCTCCCACTCTGGTCCCACAGGCTTTTTCCACTGACCTTCCAATTTGTCCTCAGCGTTTTTGGGTCCTGAAGTCTGAAAACTGCCATAGGTGAAAGAGGTTCAGTCTCCCCAAGACCTGCTCACATCCTGTCTGTGCTGGTATGGCCCACCTAGACTGTGCCCTGCCCCCACCATGGCATGACAGACACTTCTCAGCACCCTTCCAGGCTGTCTTGGGCTGGAGATTTGCTTCATTCCATCATTCTGTGGGTTCTGCAGCTCCAGAATTTGTTTAGAGTCATTTTTTACAGGTATTTGGCTGGGCTTGGAGGCAGCACTCTGGAAACTGTGTGATTTTACTCCACCATCTTGGCTCCACCTTGGCATCCAAATTCTTAGAGAAGTTAAGGGAGTTATAGGAAGAAATATACAGCAAAATTATACTAGTGGGGGACCTCAACCCCCTCTCTGAACTTGATAAATCTAACCTCAAAATAAACAAGGAAAAAGTTAAGGAGGTGACTAGAACTCTGGATAAGGCAAATATGATAGATCTCTGGAGAAAACTGAATGGGGATAGAAAGGAATATACCTTTTTCTTAGCAGCACATGGCAGATACACAAAAATTGACCATATACTAGGACATAAAAACCTCACAATCCAGTCCAGAAAGGCAGAGATAATCAATGCATCCTTTTCAGAATATAATGCAAAAAAATTATATGTAATAAAAGATCATGGAAAGATAGACCAAAAATTAATTGGAAACTAAATAATCTAATCCTAAAGAATGAATGACAAATCATAGAAACATTCAATAACATCATTCAAGAAAATGACAATAATGAGACCACCTGCAAAACTTATGGGATGCTGTGAAAGCAGTTCTTAGGGGAAGGTTTATATCATTGTATGCTTATATGAATAAAATAGAGAAAGAGGAGAACAATGAATTGGGCATACAGCTGAAAAATCCATAAAAATAACAAATTGAAACCCTCAAGTAAATACCAAATTAGAAATACTGAAAACCAAAGGAGAGATTAATAAAATTGCAATTAAGAAAACTATTGTAGGAATAAATAAAACTAAGAGTTGGTTTTATGAAAAAACAATAAAATTGATAAACTTTAGGTCAATTTGATAAAAATAAAGAAGAAAATCAAATTACCAATATTAAAAATGAAAAGGGTGAACTCACCTCCAATGAGGAGGAAATTTAAACAATAACTACAAATTACTTTGCCCAATGACATGTCCATAAATTTGACAATCCAAGTGAAATGAACAAATACTTAAAAATATATAAATTGCTCAGATTAACAGAAGAAGAAGTTAAATACTTAAATAATCCAATCTCAGAAAAAGAAATTGAACAAACCATCAATGAACTTCCTAGGAAAAAATCTCCAAGGTCAGATGAATTTAAAAGTGAATTCTATCAAACATTTAAAAAAACAGTTAATTCCAATACTATAATAGACTATTTGGGAAAATTGGCAAAGAAGGAGTACTACCAAATTATTTTTATGATACAAATATGGTTCTGATACCTAAACCTGGAGGAGCCAAAACAGAGAAAGACAATTATAGACCAATTTCCCTAATGAATATAAATGCAAAAAATTTAAACAAGATATTAGCAAAAAGATTATATAGCAACTTATCATGAGAATAATACATTATGATAAGGTAGGATTTATACCAGGAATGCAGGGCTAGTTCAATCTTTGGAAAACTATCAGTATTTTTTACCATATCAACAACCAAACTAACAGAAACCACATGATTATCTCAGATACAGAAAAAGCCTTTGACAAAATACAGCAACCATTCCTAACAAAAACACTGGAGAGCACAGGAATAAATGGAGCCTTCCTTAAAATAAGTAGTATCTACCTAAAACCATCAGTAAGCATTATATGTAATGGGGACAAGCTAGGTGTATTTTCAATAAGATCAGGGGTGAAACAAGGATGTCCATTATCACCACTGTTATTTAATATGGTATTAGGAATACTAGCTTTAGCAATAAGAAAAGGAAAAGAAATTGAAGGAATTAGAACAGGCAAAGAAGAAACTAAGTTATCACTTTTTGCAGACAATATGATGATTATACATAGAGAATCCTAGAGAATCAGATAAAAAGCCACTCAAAATAATAAACAGTTTGGCAAAGTTGCAGATTACAAAATAAATCCACATAACTCATCTGCATTTCTATATATTACTAACAAAGTCCAACAGCAAGAGATAGAAAGAGAAATTCCATTTAAAGCTTTGGTAGACACTATAAAATATTTGGGAGTCTACCTGCCAAAACAAACCCAGAGACTATATGAACACAATTACAAAACACTTTTCATACAAATAAAGTCATATCTAAGTAAGTGGAAAAACATTGGTTGCTTGTGGGTGAGCCTAGCTAATACAATAAAAATGAAATTTGACCTAAATTAATTTACTTATTCAGTGCCATACCAAACAAACTACCAGATAATTATTTTCTAGAGCTAGAAAAAAATAATATGAAAATTCATCTGGAAGAAAAAATGTCCAGAATATCAAGGGAATAACTGAAAAGAAATGCTAGGGAAGGTGGCCTACCTATACTAGATCTCTATTATAAAGCAGCAATCATCAAAACCACTTGGTACTGGCTAAGAAATAGAGGGGTAGATCAGTGGAATAGGTTAAGTACTTAAGACATAGTAGTCAATGAATATAGCAATCTACTGTTTGATAAACCCAAGCACCTCAGATTCTGAGATAATAACTCATTGTTTGACAAAAATTGCTGGGAAAACTGGATAATAGTGTGGCAGAAACTGGGGACAGACCAATGTCTGACACCATACACAAGAATAAAGTCCAAATGGGTACATGACCTACGTATAAAGACTGATACTATAAACAAATTAGGGGATCAAGGGATAGCGTATTGGTCAGAATCATGGAGAATGGAGAAATTTATGACCAAACAAGACATAGAGAACATTATGAACTGCAAAATGGATAATTTTGATTACATTAAGTTGAAAAGTTTTTGCACAAATAAACCCAATGCAATCAAGATTAGGAGGGAAGCAGAAAACTGGGAAAGAATTTTTGCAACTAGTATCTGTGATAAAGGCCTCATTTCTAAAATACATAGAGAAGTGAGTAAAATTTACAAGAATACAAGTCATTCCCCAATTGATAAATGGTCAAACAGGCAGTTTTCAGAGAAAGAAATTAAAGCTATCTATAGTCACATGAAAAAAACGCTCTAAATCATTATTGATTAGAGAGATGAAAATCAAAACAACTTTGAGGTACCACATCACACCTATCAGATTGGCTAACATGACAAAACATGAAGATGACAAATGTTGGACATGACATGAGAGAGTTGGCACACTAATTCATTGTTGGTGGAGCTGTGAGGTGATCCAACCATTCTGGAGAGCAATTTGGAACTGTGCCCAAAGGGCTACAAAAACATGCATACCCTTTGACCCAGCAATACTGCTTCTAGGGCTGTATCCCAAAGAGATCATAAAAATGGGAAAAGGACCCACATGTACAAACATATTTATAGCAGCTCTCTTTGTGATGGCCAAGAACTGGAAATCAATTGGGGAATGGCTGAACAAGTTGTGTATATGAATGTAATGGAATACTATAGTGCTTTAAGAAATGATGAGCAGGAAGACTTCAGAGAGGCCTGGAAGGACTTATATGAACTAATGCCAAGTGAAAGGAGCAAAACCAAGAGAACTTTGTACATAGCAACAACTACAATGTGTGAGCAATTTTTCTGGTAGATATAGTTCTTCACAGCAATGCAAGGACCTAAAAAGTTCCCAATGGACTCGAGGCAAAATGCCTTCCACATCCAGAGAAATAACTATGGAATTGGATCACAGAATGAAGCAGAATATTTTCTCTTGTGTTATGTTTTATTTTCTTTTGTTTTGTTTTATGGTTTCTCCCATTCATTTTAATTATTCTATGCAATATGACTAAGGTAAAAATGTATTTAATAGGAATGTATGTGTGGAACCTATATAAGATTGCATGCCATCTTGGGGAGTGTGTGGGGAGGGAGGGGTGAAGGAGGGGAAAAAAATCTAAAGATATATGGAAGTGATTGTAGAAAACTGAAAACAAATAAAATAATTTAAAATTTAAAAAAAGTAAGAGGTCTGGTTCTTTCTAAAAGAGCCTGGCAGTTCCCAAAACAAGAATTTCAGCTTAGCCAGAAGCTAAGCTTCCAGAAATAAAGGCCAACTGAACTTGCCCAGCAAGAGCATGCTCAATGAACCTGGCTTAGCAACTCACCCAGCCAAAACATCTCCTCCTTCCAGGAACAGCATGAGAACATCACAAGTATACATCAGAAGAACCTATCAGGAGCCCTACAACTTCAGATGAGTGAATTGTCCATTTGCCCTTATCCTCCTGTGAGGGCACCATAGCATCTGCCATTTTACGTGTCACTAAGTATATTGAAAGAGAATCATTTCCACCATCTGGTCTCAATCTAAATGTGTTCTGCTCTGCAAAACATTCAGGCACAGATTGGAAGAGCACCCAGTGTTGCAGATGACTTAATCTAGAGAGAGAAATGGAAGCCTCCTTCTGCACAATTTCTGTTCATTCTCCCCATTTCATCTTGTGTTTACAGGAGAGTATACTCTAAATTTATTGAGGAAAATGTTCTACTATCAATTTTTTTACTATGTTATTCTAGTAATGCCTTTGCTTTCTAGTAATTGTGTCCTCTGGCTGACTATTGGAATGTAAATATATCAGTAAGGGCTCAAGCCCTATTGTTTTAGTAATACAGAATGTCTTGAACCTGGAGTAGGATTGCAGGTAATCCAGATGGACACTAGATTGTTGGACTAATCCAGAATCTCTATTTTCGGTCTTCTGGTATCATAGGGATTACCTAGAGAATTTGTTTTCTTTTCTGTTCTTGGTTTCTAATTAAACAGTAGTTTTCTAGTGTGTTACCTTTAGAAGTAAAACAAGTGGTTTGAGCTAACTTTTGCATGGATCAGTGCTTAGGTAGTATTATATATTATGGTGTCCATAATGGGAATAAAAGTTGATATGAGCAATATAGATTACTACGACAGTGGTACCTAACAATAGATCTAGTACCACACAGAGGGTTCTTCATTAAAGGAAGTGCCTCATGACATTAGAAATACTTACATGGGGGTGAGAGCACCAGGGGGAAAGAGGAAAATCCCTATCAATATTTGTTTGTTTGTTTGTTTGTTTTATTCTTGAGCAGATCTAGACAGCTTGCCCTGTTGTGTCATTAACCAGAAAAGTTTTCTGAGATTCTAAAGAATTTCAAGCCCATAAGTTATGATTTGCTTAATGCTCTAGAGTCTAGACACATATCTTTTTGAGAGTCCCCCAAACCTCTGGGATTTTTTTGAGTTTGTTCAATTTGTTTTTTTAGGTTAATCTGTTTGTCCTAAATGAGATTACTGTGGACCTCCACTTGAAATGCAAAAGACTTTGTAGGAATCCAGTGGAAAAATATATGGGTTGGCTATGTGCTAGAGGAACTCACTAGAACAGGGATCTTACCCCAGATTCCAAACACACAATTACCCCTCAAGAAGAAAGGGTATATCTTTCAGAGGGTCCATGAACTTGAATGGGGAAAAATATTTTTTTTATTTCAGTATAATTGTTTTTTCTCATAATACTATGTATTTTGTTTTATGCATGTAAAAACATTATTCTTAAAAGAGATCTACAAACTTCACCAGACTGTCATAGAGGTTCACGATAACAAAAAGAAAAGAAAAAAGGTTAAGAAACTTTGTACTACATAAATTTTTAACCAGGACAGTTTGGTTTTCCACATGCAGGAGAGGGGTGACATCCAGTCAACCTGAGATCCTTAATCCCTCTTGGGAGAGCTCCAAGTTCTCTTGGAGGTGATTTGAGACCAGATTTTCCCTCTGAGACAGGAAGGTATATTTTCCCCTTTCATGTATTTCATTTTTATTTATGCTGCTTTAGTTGTTTGTCTCTTTTTTTCATAATTGTCTTTGGGTTGGTATAGGCTTTGGCATATACCATGCAGTATCCTACAAGAATTTCATAAAATGTTTGTTAAATTTGTATAACCATGTATTTGGGGATTAATAAAATCTCCATGTCAAACAGCTCTATTATAGCAGGGTTAGATCCCCACCAAGAACCACATCATACAGATTTTGCTGAAACTATTTAGTACAATGCATTGTGGAAGCACTAGAAAGGGAATTTCTTAAGCTACTCTTAGTCACCAGAAAGTTCCTTAGAATTGAGAATATGCACAAATGTACCTAGAGGACCCCCAGCTGATTTATGGATATCAGCAATATTTAACTGGAGAGAGTTCATCCCTACATTCACTGCCTTCATAACTATCCTATGAGGCAGGTGAGGGGACATGGGATGTTCCAGGAGGTGAACACCTCTGATGTGAGGGCTTGTTGAGCCCTTTTCAGGGCTGTTCATCCACCTTTGTAGTCTTCCTTTCACTCAACTCTCACCTGTGATTCTAAGAAGCTGTAGTATATGCTTCTAGCATATAGCAAACCATCTTGGCAGACATGTCAAACCAGGGTAACTGACAGGCCTCAAACCCAAGCGTGTGAAGACTTCAGCCAGTGGAATGGGCAAATGAGAACAAATTGCTCCAAAGGCCATGAAGGAGACTGAAGAGGATGCTGTGAAGGACTTGGAGCATGATAAGACATCAAAGACACCAAGATCATTCACCAGGCCATTGCCAGTATTCTTGACTTTTGTCCAGTCAATGGATTTCCATGACTCTGGAAGACAGAATGGGGCTGATGACTTTGTGCAACTCTGCCTCACTTAAATCTAACTCACAGACAAGTCAAGACATTACCTAGAATGTCACTGGTGTTCTTTGAAAATGAATGACAAAGAACAAAAAGGCAAGCAATGCAAATATTATTGTCTCCATGTAACAAATGAAGAAACTGAGGTTCAGACAAATTAAGTGATTTGGCCAAGAGTAATGAACTTCAAAGCTGATATTTGAAATCAAATTGCCTAATTTCAGGTCTAGCACTCTCCATAGTGCCATGTTTGCCTCCCTTGATTATATCTCCTATTCTTTTCATCTATCCCTATAATATTATTTTGAAGGCCTCCTCTACAAGAGAATTTCTAAAACTGTGGAACTTTCCTTTGGAAAACACATTCAGATATTTCATTCTATGAAAGCCCTCCTCATTTTGTACCTCAGTGCTCTGGTTTCCATGGATGTGGCTGAGTATTAGGGGTGAGTATCTTCCAGCCTAATAACTTGCTCTACTTTACCTCTTCCATGCAGAAGTCCTTGGAATTCAGATTTATTCTTCAGTGTTGCATAACGGAAAGACTCTGAACTTAGTTCTATGGCCAGCTCTGCCACAAACTAGCTCTGTGATTTGGGGCAAATCATTAACTTGACACTGTGCCACCTACCTACCACTATATAAATATATATGTATTTAAATAAAATAAATAATGATAAATAAATAAAATAATGATAAATAACTAATATAATTGAAAAATAAATATTTTAAAATGAAAAATAGAATTAATAACAAATGAAGAAAGAATAAAATTGTTAGAAACTATTTTACCTAATTATGTGCCAATAAAATTCATCTTAAATGAAGCATATGAATTTTCCAAAAATATAAAATACAGATTAACAGAATAAAAAGAGATAGTTTAAATAGTCCAATCTCAGAACAGGAAATGGAATATGCCATGAATAAACTTCTAAAGAAAAAAACAGAATCAGAAGGAGTTCGAAGTGAATTCTATCAAATACTCAAAGAACAATTAACTCCAATATTGTATAAACTATTGGCAAAGTAGGGATCCAAATTCCTCCTGTGGGGAGAAAATAGTCTTAAAATCTAAACCACTAAGACACAACAAAGAAAAAACTGTGGAAAAAGTCCTTAATGAATATTAATGTAAAAAATGTGGAATATAATACTAGTCAAAAGCCTACAGAAATATATTTAAATGATTTAAAGGATCATATACTAAGATCTGGTAGGATTTAACCAGGAATTCAATGGTGCTTTAATAGTACAATATTATACTGTCAGCTCCTTGACATGAGCAACTGTTTGCTGTTGTTGTTTATTTATTGTTACTCTTGTGGTTGCCTTTATGTCTCCAACTTTCAGGTGTTTAGCATGGTACCTGACAATAGGTGCTTAATAAATGCTAGTTGCCTGAATAGACCACATTAATAACATAAAGAAAAATAAAAAGTATGAGCAAGTGCATATCATGAGGTTCAGAAAAATATTTTGATGAAACTCTCTGCTAAAACACTAAAATGCATAGGAATCAATGGACCTTTCCTTGAAATAGTAAGTATCTAAACCCAAGAGCCAGCATTATCCATAATTTAGAAATACTAGAAGTCTTTCCAATAAGATCAAAGATAAAGAAAAATGTTCATTATTGCCACTATTGTTCTATGCCTTGAAATGCTAGCTATAGCAATAAGACAAGAAAAAGAAATTGAGAAAATAAACATAGGCAAAGAGAAAATAAATGTATCACTTTTTGCAGATGAGAGAATGTTAGAGAATCCTAAAAAAATCAACTTAAAAATCCAAAATGATTAATAACTTCAGCAAAATACCAGAATAAAAAGTAAACCCACATAAATCATCAGTTTTTTTCTATATATTACCAACAAAATATAGGAGGAAAAGACAGAAAGAGAAATTTCATTCAAAATAACTGCTAAATGAATAAAATACTTGGGAATCCACATACCAAAACACATATCAGAATTATATAAACAAACACTTTACAGAAATTGACAGACAAATAATTGCAGAGATACCAATTACTCATGTTTAGGCCAAGCCAATATAATAAACATCAAAAGACTGCCTGAATTAATTTACTTTTTTTTAGTCAATTCCAATGAAATCACCAAAAAGAACTAGTTTATGATGAATTTTTTTAAAAAAGCAAAATTCATTTAGAACATCAAAAAGTGAAGAATCTCAAGAGAAAACATTTTAATTAAAAATGAAAAGGGCCTAGCAGTATGAATTCTAAATCTAGGTAGTACAAGAAAAAGAGCACTAGGTCAAGAGTCAGATTTTAAATTCAACCTCAGACAAGCTCAAACAAGCTGTTTGAACTTAGGCAAGTCATTTAGCCTCTTTCTCAGTTTCCTCATCTGTGACATGGGGATAATATTAGCACCTACCTCTCAAGAGTTGTTGTAACGATTAAATGAGTTAATATTTGCAAAGCACTTAGCACAGTTCCTGTCACATAGTGTTATATAAATTTCAGTCACTATTATCGTTATTATTATCTTGATTACAAAATAATAATCTTCAAAATATTTGGTACTGGTGATAAAAAAAAAGGCTGAGCAGTGGGACAAATTAGGTACACAAGGTTCAGAAACAACTGAATATAAAGCCTGAATATAAAACTTAATATAAATCCAAAGACCCCAACTATTGAGTTAATATTGGACAAAATCTTCTTGGAAAACAATATGGTAGAAATAATATTTAGACTAATATTTCATGTTCCAAATGGACATGTGATCTAGACATGAAGGGGCATTTCAAAAAGAAATCAAGAGAAGTAGTGAAGACATCTTTTACAACTGCGGATAGATGAGCTTTTGATCAAATAAGTGATAAAACTTAAATGCTTTTGCTGTTAAAATTAGAAGGGAACTAGTTAATTGTAGGAATACTTAGTTTCTCTGATAAAGGTCTGAAATTGAAAAAATAGGGAAATTAATAAACTTATAAGAAAATCCTTCCCCAATTTGTTGATAGTCAAAAGATATGAAGAGGCAGTTTTGAAAAGAAATTACCCACATTTGATAAAATGTTCCAAATAACTAATAGAAATGAAAATTAAAGTAACTCTAAGGTTCTATCTCATACCCATGAGAATTGGCAAAGATGACAAAGTAAGGGGAATGATCATTGCAGAAGGGGTTATGATGAAACAAACACTCTAATGCATTGCTGATAGGGGAGTCAGTTGAACAAGTCATTCTGGAAAGCTGCTTGAAACTAGGCCCAAAAAATCACCAAATTCTGCATTTCCTTAGTCATATAGCTAACAGACCTATAACCCAAAAAGATCAAAGAAAGAAAGAAAAAACTTACATGCTCAAAAATATTTATAGCTACTCTTTTTGTGATGGCAAAAACCTAGAAACTAAGGTGATGCCCATCAATTGGAAAATGGCTGAAAAATTAAAGAATATGAATATAATGGAAAATTATTGTGCCAGAAAGGTAGCATAGTAGGAAGATGGTATTGAAATCAATAAAACTTGGGTTCAGTTCTGGAACATGATGAGTATAATCTTGGGCAAGTCACTTAATCTCTCTCAGTGCTCTAATTCCCTAAAAGAAATTTAAGAGAAGGTGTTGACCTACACTGTTAAAATCTGGGAGCTGCCTATACACATGAAACAAAGGCCCAGTCCTTATCCCTATGTAGCAGATATTTTTTTTTCTTAGATAGTACTGTTTTTCTGTTATTTGCATGCAGAGGTTTGTATATGGAATTTGCATACAGAAGTTTTTTGTTTTCCAAGTTCAGAATAGCCCCCCAAAATATTTTAAATTAAAATCCTGGAGGAAGAGAGAGACAGAGAGAGAGATAGAGAGAGAAACTACCTAAAGTGTAGTAAATAATGAAAAGTATGCAGCACATGTTCATGAATCCCCTAGTAGGGGAAGAAAGGAAGTGGTAGGGATACAATTTGAGACCAGAGAGTTCTTAGCATTAATCACCAGGTTATACCTTCAGCCTTCAGAGTAGCTTGTTAATTTGGGGACAATGAAGGTGGGGAATTGGTGAAGACTACTACATTGCCTTGAGGTGAAATGAAGGGATAGCCATTATGAAATCAGTCTTTCAAATCACTAGAAAAAAATATTTTCAAGTCTAATATCATAATTCAAATAGTGTCTTTAGTACTCATTTAATAACAATAAAGATAATAATAGCTAAAAATCCATCATAAGCACATGCAAAAATTGATGTCAATGAGTGTTATCATAATATACATCTGAATTCTGTTTAGGAATTTGGTGCCATGGTTTGGAACCCAAACTCATTCCAATGGTCATTTTAAACATTGTGTCAAACCCTGAAAAATAGCCACAGAGAGAATCAACATGTGTTACATTGCCCAGTTACACAAATGAAGTAGGCTTGACAGACTCAAAATAGAGCTTAATCTGATCAGATGAGCAGCTCATCCCAATAGTTCAGATCCATCTGCATCCTTCTTTGGCCTGAGTCCCCTAATTATTTCAATTAAATTTCTTTCAACAAACTTTTATTAAGCACTCACTATATGTAAAACATTATGATAGTATGGAGATACAAAAAAGGAAAAAAGTCCTTCCCTCAAGGAGATTCTACTCTATTCACTCTGTTTGTCCAACCTATTCCATTTCCCATCAAGTAAATAGGTCTTCCAAGTATTCCAACTTTTCACCCCTGTACCAATTACCATTTGCCATTATTTTCTCTGCTAACGGGGCTTCACAATTCATAATTCTCAAAGGACTTCCATTATCTCCCTTCTTGCCTTCCTGAGCTACACAGGAGTTGGGAAGAGGGAAAGGAAAAAGCCTTCCCCATTGGCAGTGATTTTGGCCTAATGGTAAAGGTAATTTTGTATTCATGAGTTGTATTTTCTTGGTACTTTCCCAGAAAAAAAAAATATTATCTTGCCTTAATCATCCATATCTAATATTCTATTTTTTTTTAGCACCAGGCTTTGTGGCAATTCAGTTTTACTGCCCTTATAAAGAGTCTCAGCAGCCTCCAGATGCAGCTGGAAATACATACCAGGCAACATTTCAAATGTGAAAACCAAACCAGCTAAGAAAATTACAACAAAAAGGAAACTCCAAAATTAGAATATTTTTCCTTGTATTAACTCACCCAAACCCACGTTTGTAAGGGCTATCATGTGTCCTTCTCCCATCATAGGAAAAGGTTTAATCCACAGGGATCATCCCTTCCTCTCTTATACTTCCTCTTCTCTCTGCTTACATCTTACATATGGAATATATTCCAGGATAGTAAAGGGACCAGGCATTGTGGAAGTCAGGAGAAAGCACAGGTGTGTAGGATGTAGTGTAGGGAAGGACTCCCTTGGATGTTCATGCTGCTGCTGTAGAGACCAGCTGAAGCAAGAAGCTGGCGTTTATGTCGACATTTCTGCCAGTGTATTCAAGATTACACAAAGAGTCAAGCAGCCAACATGCATTTATTAAGCATTTGCCATGTGCTAGGTCTTACGCTAATTGCTAGGAATACAAAGAAAGACAAGGAGATCACATTCCAGTGAAAGAGAAAATATGTAAATAACTATGTGTATGCAAGACATATTTAGTGTAATGGAAAGGTAATTTAATATTCAATGGTAGACTGGGGAACCAACATGGTGGAGTAGAGGCCAGGATCCAACTGAACTCTCTCAATATTCCCCTCCAAACAATGTTTTAAATTAATACCTCTATATCAAATTTTGGAATGACAAAGACAATAAAAGTTCAGCCTAAGACCATTTAGGAGGTCTATGGGAGAGTTCTGTAACACCAGGGTGAGCAAAGGCCCAGAGCGGGGCAGGAGCACCAATGGTAGACCTTGGATATAGCAGCCACAGCAGCAGCAACAAGAACTCTCCGATCAGAGATAGAAAAGTCTCAGCATCAGAGATAACTGATCCTAAAAGAGATTTCAAGGGACCCTTTGTTGGTACTCATTGGAAAATATATTGCTCATAAGCAGTTCTGGGCCATAGTTCCAGAACAGAGAGAAATACTTGTGATCAGTCAAAATAGAGCAAGGACCCTGGTCACAGTTCTAGGGCCAAGGGAGCACTAGTACTTGTGGCTACAGGGGAGCAGGGGCAATTCCTGGGTAAAGACCAGAGCAGCGATCAGGAGAACAGTGACCACACCTCTCTTAGAACAACACCACCTTGTAAGCACTGAAAATTTGTAGACCCCTAGAATTCGGTCTGAAAACAGCAGCATGAAAAAAGGCTGAAGCTTTGCACAGTGCCTCCCCCCCCCCCCCCAGGTGACCCGAGTCCAACTTTAACATAAATTTCCAACTGAGTGCTGGTTGGTGAAGAACCTCTTTTTTCTTGGTGTTCACTGTTAGGCCAAATTCAGCACAAGCAGCAGAGAATTGATCCACACTCCATTGCATCTTCGCCTCTGAGTTTGTATTGAATGAACAATCATGTATGAACAAAAAGTCACACACCACTTCTCCCTCTACTTTAATTTTAGCTGTAGCCTTTTCAAACTAAATAATTTACCTTCAGTGCAGTAACTGACCTTGATGCCATTACCATTTTCATTCTTATTGAAACTGACAACATCACTGAAAACATCATGCTGGGCAGTCAGTTGGAAACAGTTAGGGAGAGATTGACTTCAAGATTGACTTCAACTTGAAGTAAATGATCAGTGGCTTCAATATTGATTAATAATAGTCTGTTGAGAAAGCTATGGAAGGATATAGCCCATCTCTCTAGGAAAATGTCCTTATCACTAATCAACGTGGCTCTATTAGCACTGAGTAATTGAGATGCACCATAGATCTTTGGCACATAAATAACCTTCAGGGCATCATAAAAGTGCTTTGGCTTGTTACTATCAGAATAAAAGTGAATTTCATCTGCCTTCTTACTGAGCCAAGAATTCTGCATCTTTCTAAGCTTCACTTGTACTTTACTTTTGGTGGAATTAAATGCTGACTTCTTAGTGATGGATGAACTATCCTGCTGATAAACCTTGCAGAGTTCTCATTTTTCATTTAGCAGGTTCTGAATTTCCACATCATTTTTATCAAATCAGTGTTGATGTTTGGGAGTGTTCTGATCTAGATGAGGAAATGCAGTGCTGTACACCAAATCTTTGAAAGCTACCCACTCCTTTTCTGCTCCACTGTTGCCAACTGTGTTTTGGCTGAACTTTCCCTCCAAGTTAGAAACAAACTTCCCATTCAGAGAAGTCCTCTAATCTGTTGACATTAATTCTCTTTATCAGGGTATAGGGTATGTTTATAGGGTATGTTCAGGGAAGACTATTATTTCTGGTGTGAGGGGTACCAAGCCCTTTTCAGGGCTGATTTCCATAATCAAACCTATTAGATATGACAGAAAAGAAAAATGATAAATATTGGAGAAGATGTGGGAAAATGTGACACTAATGAATTGATGGTGGAGTTGTAAAGTGATCCAACTTTTCTGGAAAACAATCTGGAACTGTGCTGAAAGAATAATCAAACTATGTATACCCTTTGATGCAATAATAACACCACTAGATGTGTATCCCAAAGAGATCATTTAAAAAAGGAGGAATCACCTATATGTACAAATAATATTTATAGCAGCTCTTTTTGTGGTGGCAAACAATTGTAAATTGAGGGGATACCAATTAATTGGGGAATGGCTGAACAAGTTGTGGAATATGAACAAGTTGTGGAATAATGGGATATTATTGTGCTATAAGAAATGATGAGCAAGCAGATCTCAGAAAAACCTGGAAAGACTTACACAAACTGATGATGAATGAAGTGAACACAACTAGGAGAATATTGTACACAGTAATAGTAATATTGCATGATGATCAACTATGACTTAGGTCTTCTCAGCAATACAGTGTTCCAGGATAATTCTAAAAGACTCATGATGCAAAATGCTATCCAGATCCACAGAAAGAACTGATGGAGTCTAAATGTAGATCAAAGCATACTATTTTCACCTTTTTTGTGATTTTCTCCTTTTATTCTGTTTCTTCTTTCACAACATGACTAATGTGGAAATACTTTTTGAAAATAATGAAACAAGTATAATTTCCCAAAAAGAAAGAAAATTAACAGCTTAGTGAAAGAAGGAAAAAATTCATCAAAGAAAAGAACTCCTTAAAAACAGAATTGGTCAAATGGAAAAATAAGCACAAAAGTTCACTGAAGAAAATAATTCCTTAAAGTTGCAGTCAGGCAAGTGAAAGCTAATGACTCCATAAGACTTCAAGAAACAATAAAACAAATCAAAAGAATGAAAAAATAGAACAAAATGTAAAATACCTCATTGGACAAACAACTGACCTAGAAATAGATTGAGGAAAGATATTTTAAGAATTATTGGACTACCTAGAAGTCACGATCAAAGAAAGAGCCTAGATACCACATATCAAGAAATTGCCAAGGAAAGCTGCCCTGAAATTCTTTAACAGAGGGTAAAATAGAAATCAAAGTAATCCATCAATCACCTACTGAAAGAGATCCCAAAATGAAAACTTCCAGAAATATTATAACCAAGTTCCAGAGCTCCCAGGTTAAGAAGAAAAAATTGCAAACCAGAAAGAAACAATTCAAATATTGTAAAGTCACAAAATTTGGCAGATTCTACATTAAAGGAGAAGAGGACTTGGAATATAATATTTTGGATATTCTTAAAGGCAAATGAGCTAGAATTACAACCAAGAATCACTTATTCAGCAAAACTGAGTTTAATCCTTCAGGGGAAAGAATTGGCATTTAATGAAACAGAGAACTTTCAAGCATTCCTGATGAAAAGACCAGAGCTCAATAGAAAATTTGACTTACAAATACAAGACTCAAGAGAATCATAAAAAGGTAAACATGAAGGAGCAACCATGAGGCACTCAATAAGGATAAACTGTTTAAATTCATATTTAGGAGGATGATATGTATAACTCTTAAGAAATTTATCATCATTAGAGAAGTTAGAAGAAGAGGTCACAGGTGTGAGTCAATTATGTTGGGATGATCTCAAAAAAAAAGTTGGGGTAAGAAAGAGGGATATGCTAGAAGAAGGGGGAAGGGAGAGATGGAATAAGGGAAATTTTCTTACATAAAAGTCATGCACAAAGAAGTGATTTTACAATGAACAGGGGAGAGGTAGCAGGCAATGCTTGAACTTCACTATCAACAGAAATGGTTCAAAGAGGGTAAAATACATACACACACACACACACACACACACACACACACACTCAGTTGGGTATAGAAATCTACCTTCCCCAGGTAAAGGGAAATAGGAAGATAAGGAGATAAGAGATATGCAGTGGGGAGAATGAATAAAAGAGAAGGTAGATAAAAGGAGGCAGTGGTCAGAAACAAAACAGACTTTTGAGGAGGGACAGATTAAAAAAAGAAAGAGAAGTACAAGCAGAGTGGGGGGACGAGATATAGGGTAGAGGGAAGTATCCAGTAAATCATAACTGTGATTATGAATGGGGATGAGCTCACCCATAAAATGGAAACAGATAATAGAATGAATTGGAAACATATTGTTGAATTCAAGAGACACACTTGAAACAAAAATACACACACAGTTAAAATAAAGGGCTAAAGCAGGATCTATTGTGCTTCAGTTGAAGTAAAAAAAGCAAGCAGGAGTAGTAATGATCTCAGACAAAGCAAAAGGAAAAAAAATCAAATTTTAAAAGATAATCATGGAAACTACATTTTGCTAAAAGGACCATAGACAATGAAATAATTTTTAAAAATTCAAGGCAAGCTTCTCTGATAAGAACCTTATTTCTCAAATACATAGGGAACTGAATCAAATTTATAAAAATAACAGCCATTCTCCAAATGATAAATGATCAAAGGATATAGACAGGCAGTTTTCAGAAGAAGAAATCAAAACTATCTATAGTCGTGAAAGAATGCTCTAACTCATAATTGATTAGAGAAAGGCAAAATAAAACTTGTACCACCTCACACCTATTAGAAATAACAAATGCTGGAGGTAATAAGGGAAAATGGAAACTGGAATAGCGAATTAGTCCAACTATTCTGGAGAAAAATCTGAAACTATACCCAAAGGGTTATAAAACTGTGCATACCCTTTGACCCAGAAACACCACTAATAGGTCTATTTTCCAAAGAGATCAAAAAAGAAAAAAGAGAAAAAGAAACTAAAGGAAAGAAAAGGATAGGAAAGAAAGAAAATGACCTATATATACAAAAATACTTATACCAGCTCTTTTTGTGGTTGCAAAGAATTAGAAATTGCAAGGATGCTTATCAACTGAAGAATGATTGAACAAGTAGTGGCATATAATTGTGGTGCAGTACTATTGTGCTATAAGAAATGAGGATGGAGTGGTTTCTGAAAAACTTGGCGACACCTATTTGAACTGATGCAAATTGATGTGATAAGAATCAGATCATTGTGCACTGTAACAACAATGTTGTAATGATGATCCACAGTGAAAGAGTTGGCTCTAATCAAATCCAGCCTGATCCTCTGAATGGTATCACTTGAATTTACTATCATTTTCTGTCTCCAAAGATGAGAGTTCAACAATGGACATTGAATATATACAACACTTAAGACTTTCTGCCTTGTATTATGGTTATTTGGTATCAGGAATGTTGGTTATATGTTGAGCTGATGAATAGACTGATCAGTCACTCACTTTACTCACCATTACCCCTAATTTTTGTGGACTGGGCTACTCCTCCCTTGGGGAATAACTTTCTAGACTCACCATCTGTGTCCCCTGAATGGCTTCTTTTCAAATGAGAAAAAGCATATTGGCAAGTACCCATTTCAATGCCCAATTTAACTTCTCAAACTATTGCTAACTCATTTGCCAAGTGAAACCCTGGTAAATAAGTTCTCTCTACCATAGGAAACTTTTAAAATGAAACAATAACTCTCCTTTAACTCTGAGCCCCCAGCCAGAAATTTCCTCTGCCAGAGGGATAGAGTAGTTTTAAATGCCCCCACCCCCTCCTGGATATACTCTGTATTTAACAGCTTTTTAGAAAAAATTTCTAACTTTAGAATACAAAATAATCTTTTAAATATATGGAAGCAAGTAAATTTTTACAAATAAGGATAACTACATCCCAAGTCCAGAGAGAAAACATCAAGTTCAATGGGAGGGTACCTGCCCTCTTTGGAAAGGGGGGAATGAAGTCCCCAATCCAAATAGATTTCAGTAGCACAACATCTACTCCAATGTGGTTCATGAGTGAGTCATCCAAACCACCTTGGCTCCAAAGCCAAAGACAACTCCTCCACATCTTCTGTCTCCCTGCCTCCTCCCTATTCTTTGGCTTCTTGTTCTTACAAGACCAAAAGTGGGAGGGTCAAGTTTGTGAGTCCAGATCAATTTCCTCCATCAGTCCCAAGGTAAAGGCAAAAAAAACCAAAAAACAAAAAACCTAGGGGCATTAGAGGTCAAAAAACAGAATGCTGAGAAATTTCTGCCTGAACTGACAGCTATTCATTTCTATTACTTTGATTTCTCTAGCAATACCTGCTGGAGGCATGGCTAAGACCACTTCATTCACATATATTCTCTCACCCAGTACCCTGTAACCACTTTGAATGAAAGAATTCAATCTCATTCAGCTTTATATCTCTCATAATTCAATTTAACATTTAAGTGTTTGTTATATGCAAGACACACCTTAGACAACATCAGTCAAATTAACAGCATTTTAAAAGGGCACACATGCTAGGTACTGAAGACACAAAGGTAAAAATGAAACAGTCCCTGCTCTCAAAAAGCTTGCATTCTATAGGGACACAAATCATGGAACACGTAAAGACACACAAGGTAACTGGAAGTCTACAGGCGGGGGAGGAGTGGCTAGTAGCTGGGACAATCAAGAAAGGTTTCATGTAGTAGGTGGCATTTAAGATAGACCTTAAATAATGGTAAGGATATGAAGTATAGTGTTGTTTTGAACAACATACTTTTGGAAGGACAACGACCAACTAGTACAGGTAAAGAAGAGAATGAATAAGATGATGAGAAGACTATCAACTGTTGGTTTAATAGATTAGGGATGTAAAATCTTAAGAAAAGATGACAGGGTGACATGAGAACTTTCTTCAATTATTTTAATAGTTGTCCTGTGAAAAAGAAGATAGGCTAGTTCTGCTTGGCCCAGAAATCAGCCTTGAACCATTCTCTCAAATATATGTTCTCAGAAAAACTAGTTCAGGATTGAGGCATTCTGTGGGTCAGTACCCACACAGAACCATATGTCATAAGCTCCCCATTGATGGGTTAATTTTTACTACTGAGGAAACACTAGTTCAAAACAAAAGAGAAAAGGAAAAGAGAAGGAAATATGCATTTATTAAGCATCTACTATGTGCCAGGAGAAGGTTAAGAGAAGATGGCTTCAAGGCATGGGGAACAGACTCTGTAAAGTCACAGAGATTGGACATGGAACAAAGTATTTGAAATAGAAAGGAGTCCCATTTAACAGAAACCTAGAATGCATAAAGGAGAGCAATACGTAATAAGTCTAAAAAGGTAGACTGAATTCAGTCAGATTGGTGGTGGACTTTAAATTAAAACCAGAGGAGTTTGTATTTTAGCCTAGAGGCAATTAAAACAAACAAAAAACTCCACTTTGCATCTGCCACCCTACCTGGTTTCAACTCCACAGAATAAGATGCCACCTGATCACCTATATAGCTTTCCTGACTCCTTCAGTATGTTGTCTATCTCTTTAGATGGTAAGTTTGTTGAGATCAGGAATTGTCTTTTTATTCATTGTATTCCCAGCACTTAACATTGTGCCTGGCACTTAATAAATGTTTATTGGATTGGATTGGGTTAGGTAGTAGGGAACCACAAAAGCTTTGTGAGCAGAGGAGTGAAATGGTCAGACCTGTTCTTTAGGAATATCACTTTTGGTAGCTGTATGTAGGATTAATTGAAGAGGAGAGAGATTTGAGGCAGGGAGACCAAGAAGAAGGTTATTGTAATTGTCCAGGTCAGGGGTAATATGGACCTGAATTAATTTATTATATCATGAGTAGAGAAAGAATTGTCTAACACATAATAACCATTTAATACGTGTGTTCATCTTTCATTGCCAAAGAAGACCATGCCAACAGAGAAATAATGACATGACTTTGCACTTAACTTTGTTTTGAGTGAGGGAGGGCTGTGCAGGTCACCAGCCTCACTTCTCCTCCAGAGCCATCTGAATCCAGTGACCAGATAACCATTTAATAAATGCATACTGACTCACTGACTGAGGGATTTAAAAAGACCTGAGTTCAAATTCTACCTTAAAAATGTATTAGCTGTGTGGGCAAGTTACTTAATCTCTTCAGACCATGGTTTGCTCATCTGTAACTAAGGGAGTTGAATCTGATGACCTCAATGATCTCTTCCAGTTTTAAATCTTATAAGTAAAGACAGAGTGAAGAGACCAGATTCTGAGGTTGCAAACCAGGGTGACTAGAAAGATGGTGGTACTCTCCAAAAAAGTTGGGAAATCAGAAAAATGGGTGGACATTAAGAAAAGGATAATAAGTTTTGTTTGGGGTCTGATGAGTGTGAGATGTCTACATCTAGTTGCTGATGAGAGGCTTGAAGAGAAAGACTAGAAGTGGATCTATAGATCTGGGAGACATGTACATAGAGCCAATCAAGCCAATTGGAAGTGATGAAATCATCAAATGTGAGTATACAGAGAAAAAGAGTAGAGAAAAAATGACCCAAGAAAGAGCTTTGGGGCACATCTACATTTTAAGGGCAGGATATGGATGGTGATCCAGTAAGAGAAACTAAGGGGAATGATCAGATAGGTAGGAAAACAAGAATAGACAAAAGTGTCATGTAGTCCCAGAGAGACGAAAGTATCCCAGAGGAGAAGTTGGTCAACAGTATTAAATACTACAGAAAAGTCAGGAAGGATTGAGAAAAGTTTGCTGGATTTGGCAATTAAAAATTATTGGTAACTTTTGAGAAGGCAGCATCAGTTAAGTGATAAATTTAGAAGCAAAATTACAAGTTAAGAAGTAAGAGGAAATGAAATTGAAGTAATTAACATAGCTTTTTCTAGGTGTTCAGCAATAAAAAGAGAAGAGACACAGCATAATCTTGTAGTTGGCACAGTCAGGTGGAAACCACCAATGAGGAAGGGCACATGTACAGAGAGCATGCATGTGGTGAGAGCACATACATTGAAAGGTATAAAGCAGAAAACTGTGACCAAGGTATTTGCATGGAGAGAACACACTTAGGAATATGTATGACTAGGACACACACGTTGCTGTGGTGTCTCAATACCTTTGACAGCAAATGTTCTCTGGTGATATCATTTTGCTCTTTGAGCTCTCTAGAAGACATTGCACCTCCACTATCCATTATGTTTTCTCTGATGAGCGTCTTTGTTTTTCTCATGATCACATGTTCTCTGTTGCCATCTGGCTTAAAGGTTTCAGAAATATCTGCTGCTTTCTACTACTATATGCTAAGGGGCAATGACTAGAAAGCCTCTCCCTGACAAGGACAGGCTGACAGTCTTTAAGAATATAGCTGAGTTAAACCTAGCAAGAAAGTTAAAAATAGCCAAAAGGATGTCCCAGGATTATATAGTCTATTCTTTTTTGCCAGTTGTCTGATGTTGATTCAAGATCCATGGCCCCAGACAACTATCTGATTTGGTTTTAGAAATTTCTTTGTAACTCCAATTTAATCTCTGATTTTGAGTTTATGTCCACAAAATCCATATTAACAACTTCACTCCATCAAAAACATGGTAGCTGTATGGAAGCTGGGTTGTCAAGGTGAGCTTCACTTTGGAGAGTTAACTTATTTAACATACAGTGGTTCCATTTGATTAGCCTACAAATAAAACTGAGTGAAGGAAGAGGTGATCCTTTTCCTGCTTTACTTTCTTTCTGGCATTCAAAGGCCTTCATAATCTGGCTAGAGTCTGATCAGAGCTTGTTTCTCCTCACATACTCTTTGTTCCAGCCAAACTGGCCCTATCTGCTATTTCCCATATGTGAAATTTTGTTTCTTGTTTACCCGCTTTTGTACAAACTACTCCCAATGCCTGGAATTCTCTGCTCTGTAGAGCACTTTCATTCAAAGCAAATTTAATGTACCACCTCCTATGGAATACCTTTCTGATTCCCCTAGTCATTAGCGCTCTTTCATTTAAGGAAATTATTTTGTGCTTATACTGTATATATTTGGGGTATACACCTGTATTATTTCCCCTCAGGAGAATATAGACTCCTTGAAATTAAGGACTATTTCATTTTTGTCTTTGAATCCCTAAAATCTAGCACAGTGATTAGCATGTAATAGAAACAACAAATATCCATTGAACTGACTCAAGCTGAATTTATTAGACATATGTGCCAGCAAGAACCCCATGACTTTAGTGCTGTGCTTTCTCTAGAGATGAGCTTCTCTGGCATCACTACAAAACCAATGGCAGAAGCTGCAGAGGCACATACTATTTCCATGTAAGGCAAAACTTTCTAACAATTAAAGCTAAACAAAGGTAAAATGTCCACTGGAAGTCTCTCCAAGTAGAAGCTGAACAGTCACATGTCAAGAAAGTCATAAAGGTGCTCCCTGTTCAGGTAGTTGGGACTAGTTGACCTCTGAGATTCCTTCTGACTCTGAGTTTCTATGACTCTGGTTGAATTCAGAATAAGTTAGGAAGTTTTAACGATGCCACTACCTTGTTCTCACTGCAGTCTAATGAGGATAGTACTCAAAAGGAAATTCAACAGATAAATACCAGCAGTGTCAGTCATGTAATGCAATTACATCCAATCTAATGTAATTCAACACTCTTTGGAAGCCATCAGGACACTGCAACACTACAATGCTTTGGGGGACAGATTGTGGAAAAAACCTTAAGCAAATGAAACTGCAGAGAGGATGTTAGGTAAGATGAACATACTTGGACCACAGGAATCCAGCAATCACAAATTCTTCATCTTTTGCCTCCCCCAGATAATTGTGTCTTATGAGACAGGCTATCAGTTCATTCTTGCTCTGAGGAAAGAGCCCTCCCTACCTGCTGAACCTATAATATCATCTCACACTGATCCCAAAAAGGCAAGCATTGCCCAGACTCAGCAGGGTTTGCACCAACAAGGGGGTCAAATCAGTTCAAAATGCAACAGAAGAAAAAGAAGTTCATTTCCTAAGTCTTCCACTGAAAAAGAAACATCAAAATAAGAGCTCAAGTCATTCCAGTCATCAGAGGTTGCCTGACTTTTAAAATATAATAATGAAGAGTAAAACTAAAAAAGCTGAGGTTGGCATAGTCAAAGAATCATAGACTGAGAGATGGAAGAACCCTCAGTGTTTGGCAAGTCCATCACCTTCACTGAACTAGTGAAGAAACTGAAGGTCAGAGGTGAATTTGCTTAGTCAAGGTCACACAGAGATTAAACAGGGGAGCCTAGATTCAATCCGAAGTTTGAGGATATGAAGCCAGGCTCTCTGTCTTCAGACACAATGCTCTTGCCATACTGTACGGTGCTGCTTCTCTAAACCAAAGAACCTAGAAAATGGGAGAGACAGGTTCTAAGACCAAATGAACCACTAACTATACTCCATAATATCAAGCAGGAGAGGGAAAAGGAGAGAGACAGAGACAGAGAAAGACAGAGAGAGAAGGATAGGGAGACAGAAGGAGAAAAAGAGGGAGGGAAATGGGAAAACTAAGAGACAAGAGTGTCATGTAATCTCAGAGAGAATAAAGTATCCAGGAGGAGAGGTTGGTCAACAGTATTAATTACTGCAGAAAAGTCAGGAAGGATTGCAAAGAGAATTATTCACTTAATGGGCATTACTTCACTCCAAGTGAGAACCTGAAAAGACCTTAGCTTAGAAGGGCCAGGGTCTTCCCATTGCATCCTGGGTCATTTCCAGTCATCCTGATGAATATCTGGCCACTGGACCCAGATGGCTCTGGAGGAGAAAGAAGCTGGTAACCTTGCACAGCCCTCTCTCACTCAAATCAAAGTCAACTGCAAATCCTGTCAACATCTCCCTGATATCCTGGTCCTCTTTAAAAACAAAGGACAAACACAATAATCTCAAGAAAGAAGCTTTATCTCTATGAATTTCAGTGTCCTCATCTGTAAAATAGAGATGATAATCTTGTCCTATCTACTTTACAAGGTTGCTATTAATGATAAAATATTAAAAATAGATGTGAAAGCCTTTTAAAAACCTAAAAATAGTGTACACTGAAGTATTATTAGTTTAATCATTCTCTCTTCTGACAATGGAGCAGGAAAGACAGAGTCTAATTTTACGAACAGAGAAAAAAGAAAAAGCTTAGGTAATTAATTCACTTATAGGTGAAATAAAAGTCATTTGAACAGCCAGATTATTTTCCTTCATAAAAAGATCACAGTATGATTCTGAAGCATTCATCTATTCATTTGACAAACATTTATTGGGTGCTTACTATATGAGGGGATCCCTATGAGAGAGTGTGAGAAAGATACAGAGACTAAGGAGTGTTGGTCCATCTTCCAAGGAATTTACAATGGGGTGAGTGGGGTTGGTGGAAGGGATGATTAAGTCTGTGTTGCTTTTTAGAGACATTAGCATTTTAAGAAGGGAATCCTGAATCTTCAAAACGTAGTCCTAAGGAAATGAATGATGCAGTTTAACAGGTGTTTGAGGCAAATGTTTTTTCTCAAAGAAGTCCTGCCCACTCCGATCATACACCATAGGTAGCTATCTACACAGAAATCTACAAAAAGTCATGGACTAGGGCTCAGGAGGCCTGGGTTTTACATCCAGCTTTACTATTAATTTGCTGTGCAGCCTTGGGTAAGTGCCCCATCAACACCCTGGGGCCTGGTTTTCCTAAGATGATGCACATTAATTAGGTGACCTCTAGGACAGGAGCTTCATGACCTGTGTTTTCGGTGGCTGCATGAATTTGGATGGGGAAAAAAATGACACCTTTATTTTCACTAACCTACAACTGAAATTTAACATTTTCTTCCATTATAATTTTTTTAAACCATTATTCTGAGAAAGGGCCCTAGGCTTCACTAGACTGACAAAGGCATCCACAACACAAAATCAACAAGTCAACAAACATTTACTAAGTCCCAACTTTGTGCCAAACACTGTTATAAGCTCTGAGGATGCAAAGGGGAAAAAAAACAGTCTATGCCCATATAGAGCTCACGGTCTGATGGGAGAGACAACATGCAAACAAGCATATACAAGTAAAATGTCTACAGGATAAATTGAAGTTCATCTCAGATGGAAGGCAATAGCATTAAGGGGGACTGAGAAAGGCTTCTTACAGAAAGGAGGATTTCAGCTGAGACTTGAAGGAAGCTAGTGTAGGCAGGAGGCAAAGACAAGGAAACATCCCAGATATGGTGGACAGTCACTGAAAATTCATGAAGTCAGGAGATAGGTTATCACAAAAAAGGGTAAGAATCTATGCTCTAAGGTCTCTTTCAGCTCCGACATTCTAGTCTACGATTTATGACTGTTTCTTCCCTACAAGGTATTGCTAGGACTGTAGGAGCAGAAACCATTGAAATCAATTCAACAAATCTTTACAGAACACCTCCTGATGTATGTGCCACTGTGCAAAGCACCTCATAGAAGAGGCTAATGCATGGGCATAGAAAATGCTAAATAAGGCAGGGTACAGTAAATTCTACAGAAGAGGTGCAAACATAATGCTAAGGGAGGGGGGAGAGGGAGAAGTCACTTCCAACCAGGACGATGACAAAAGTCATCATAAATTATATGGGATTTGTTCTAGGCCTTACATGATGGGGGTATGATTGTGACAGATAGCAAACTTGGTATTCCAAGCAGAAAAGTAAGTATAGTTGTTCTCTATCCAGGTAAAGTCCCTGCTAGATCCTAATTAGCAGCTGGGTGGCACAATGAATAAAGCACCAGGCCTGGAGTCAAAAGGACCTGAGTTCTAATCTTACCTCAGAAACTTAGTGGCTATGTGACCCTGAGCAAATCACTTAATCCTATTTGCCTTGGTTTCCTCATCTGTAAAATAAGCTGGAGAAGGAAATGGCAAACCACTCCAATATCTCTGCCAAGAAAACCCCAAACAAGATCAGTAAGAATTACACATGACTGAAATAACTAAACAATAACAAAGATCCTAAATCAAAACCAGGTGCTTGGGAAAGTGGGCCACCCTTCTACTCTGAAGCTTGTTTGAACTTTAACCATGACATTTCCAACAGAAATAAAAATTTGATCACACCAGATCTGAAAATGACATGATTCCAACAGAGTTATAGATCAATAGTGGAGTGCTGCACCTGGGAGTCAATTTTGCTATGAACTCTGACTCAGTCTGCATTGCTTTAGCCTGGGTCATTTGTAAAACAACAAAACAAATGGGACCCAAGACTTGGGTGTATTTCTGAACATTAAATGAAAATAAAAGGAAGTTCTCAAACAGAGAACAAGGGATGCTCAGTATAATGGAGAAAGCCTAGTTTTGTTCTGAACTGCTAGTGTCACTGATTTCAAACTGTTTAGCATTTCCTGTATCCCAGTTGCCCTCTGCAAAGGAAATCATCAGTGATACTCATCTTCCAGGAAAAAGAGGAGAATGACTATATAATTTTGTGGTCACTGGACTAAGACTGTAATACAATCATTAAGTCATCATTTTAGAATTCTTGATCAAATCATTAAACTTACCTTGATTCCCTTTTTCTTTAGTTAGAAATGAATTTTACTCCCTCAAACCATCTTCACATCTTTTTTCTGCACTTGTAGCTATTTCTTTATATGCCAAGTCACTTATGACACAGTAAGTTCCCTAAAAGAAGATAATAACTCGTATTTAAACTCTGTATCTCCTAATAGCATTTAGCATACCATGGTTAAACATTTGTTGCATCTGAATTTAAACAATAAGCTATGAAAGAAAAAATTCCTGGATTCAATGGATTCACATAAGAATTCTATCAAATTTTTAAAGAACAGATATTACCCATACTTTACAAATTATTCTCAAAAACTAGGAAAGAAAGCACTTATTAAAATCCTTTCATGAGACAAATACAGTCCTAAAACCTAAACCATGAAATGATAAAACAAAGAAAACTGCATAACATATATATATACACACATATATATGCCAAAATAATTAATGAACAATTCAAAAATTTTAAGCAAAATCCTATCAAACAGGCTATAGTGATTTATCTAAGAAATCATTCATTATGATTAAGGGGGAATTTACACCAAGGATGAAAGAATGGTTTCACTTTAGGAAAACAGTCAACATAATCATATTCAAAACCAAAACTTTCAAACCCACCTAATCATCTTAAGAGATGCAGAAAAGTCTTTTGAAAAAATACAATACTCTTCTATGCTAAAAACCCTACAAAATATAGACACAGAGTGAACTTTTTTTAATAGCGTAAAAAGTATCTGTCCAAAATTAAAAAACAATCATCATATGCAATGGGGATACACTAGAAGCTTTTCCAACAAATACAAGAATGAAGCAAGGATTCCCACTCTCCCAATTATTTGATATATTTCTTGAAATGTTCACAAAGCAAAAAGACAAGTGAAAGGAATTATAAGAATAATGACAGGTAACAAGGAGATAAAACTTACTTGTTTGCTGATAATATGACAGTTTACTTAGAAAACCTCAGGGAATCAGCAAAGATATTAATTGAGATAATGAATAGCTTTTGCTAAAATAATAAATCCTCAAAAATCAACAACATTCTCTATAATGATGGGGGCAGCTTGGTGGCACAATGGATAGAATACCTGGCCTAGAATTAGGAAAACTCACCTTCATGAGTTCAAATCTGGCCTCTGACAAATACTAGCTGTTTGATGCTATGCAAGTCATTTATTCCTGTTTGCTTCAGTTTTCTCATCTGTAAAATGAGCTGGTGAAGGAAATGGCAAACCACTCTAGTATCTTTGCCAAGCAATGGGAGTCACAAAGATTCAGAGACAACTGAAATGACTGAACAACAACAATATAATAATAACATAAAAAGTAATAAAAAAAAGGTAAATCTCATTCCAAACAACTACCAAATGCACAAAATATCTGAGGATCAACCTCCCAAAGCACACAAAATACAGATTGAATTACAAAACATTACTTAGTGAATTAAAGAACAACCTTAATAGCTGAAGAAATATTCAGTGTTCATGGCTAGGCCATACCAATACAACAAAAATAACAATACTATGCTAATTAATTTACATTATTTACATTAATATACATTATTATATACAATGTATACAATATATACAATATTATATATTAATATACATAATTTACATTAATTAACATTAGTTTTAATGTTATACCAACCAAATTACCAATATTTTGTAAAGCTTGACAAAATAATAAAATTCATTTGGAAAAGCAAAAGAACTATAATATTAAGGGAAATAACGAGAAGAAATAAAGATGACGGGGGAAATAGCACTGCCAGACCTCAAATTATAACATGACAGCAGTCATCAGAACCACCTGGTATTGGTTAAAGAATAGAGAGATCAATGGAACAGACTAGACAAAGAAGAATCAGAAACAATAGAATTCAATAACCCAGTGTTTGATAAATTGGGAACCATAAGTTACTTAGGGAAAAACTTCCTGTTTGATAAAACTGCTCATCAAACTGGAAAGGAGTCTGACAGAAATTATGCTTATACCAAAATCTTATACCATACACTATAATACATTCTAAATGGATGCATGACCTTAAGATTAAAGATTATATTATTAAAAAAATTAGAAGAAAAACAGATAATATGCCATTCACAACTATGAGTAACAGATGCAGGCAATTATTTTTTAAAAATTAAATAATATAACTTACTTGAACCTGAAAAGTTTCTGCACAGGCAACATTAGTTCATCTAAGATAAGAAGGAAGTAGGCAAATGGAAAAAAATTTCTATCAAATTGATAAGGGTTTGATATCCAAGATATATAAACAATTAATAAATATACATATGATTAATGATAATGATTAATTCCTCGGTATACAAATGATCAAAGGACATGAACAAACACAGTTCTCAAAAGAAGAAATGCAAAGTATTAGCAACCACATGAAAAATGCCTCAGCACCAATAATGAGAGAAGTGCAAATCAAAAACCAGGGGTCTTATTTTACACCCTGAAAATTGGCATAAATAAATAAATAAAATTGGTAACCATCAACATTGGAGAGGTGGTGGGAAAACAGGTACATAATTCCATTGTTGGCGAAGCTTTGAAGTAATACAACCATTTTGGAAAGCAATTTGGAGTTATGCAAATAAAGTGACTAAAATGCCCATACCATTTGAAGTAGAGACTCCACTCCTAGGTTTATAACTCAAAGAAGACAATTATAGGAAGAAAAATATGTCCTCATACACTCCAAAATATTTATAGCAATACTTTTCGTAAAAACCTAAAAACTGGAAACAAAGTAGATACCCATCAATTGGGAAATGGCTAAACAAATTGTGGTGATGTGATATTCCTTAATCTATAATAAAATCATGTGTGTGATGGATACAGAGAAGCATGGAATGCTCCATATGAACTGGTGCTAAGTGAAATAAACAGAGTCAAGAAAACTCTCTCATATGTGTGTGTATGTTATTATACACATACATATACATACAAACTACAACAATGTAAGGGAAAGAACAACACACCAAAAAATCAAAAGCAAATGTAACAAAATTATAAATCAAGTGGGATTTGAATGAAGAACTATGAGAAGACATTCTCAATATACCCTTTCATGGAGATGGGAGGCCCTCAGGTGTCATGTATTGCACATGTTTTCAGACTTTTTCAACGTATCAATAAGTTGTGCTGAGTTTTTTTTTTTCTTTTCTAAAAAATACATGAGGTAGGTCTGGGGGAGAGAGAGGGATACTTGGGATACTATCAAGATGTAAGAAACAGAAAATATTAAAAAAAATTGTTTAAAAAAGAAAAAAAGTAACAATAGGTATGATTTGGTAGAAAGAGCCCTGGAGAGGACAGTTAGGAAACTCAGGTTCTTGTGTCAGTTCTTGAACAAAAATAAATCATAGGATTTAGAGTTGTAAATCCTTAGAGATCAAGGCAAGTCACTTACCCTTCCCAGGTCCCTCTTTTCTCATCTGCAAGATGAAGGGCTTGAGCTAGATGATCTCTAAGATACTTTGTACCTCTAAAATCCTATTATTAGAGCTAGCAAATCTCTTAAGTAGTACCTTTGTTTCTAAACACAGGTAAAATATAGAATAATATTTAAAGAAACACAAATATCTAGCTATAAGTTACATACATCTTCTTGATAAATTCCATTGCTACTGATCACAACTAGACTAGCTTGTGGCTTTAAACATCACATCTTGCAAGAGACAGAAATCACTGAACCAATGTCAAAAGATATCTGAGAGTTCTTTATGTCTACTCAAACACAACGAATGAATCCTGCCATAACATTCCTAACAAGCGGCCACTTAGCCCTCCCTCCACTTGAAGCTCTCCAATAATTGAGAACTCACTACCTATGAAGGGAGTCTATTCCCTATCAGGATTATTAGAAATATTGTCAGTCCTCACTCTACTTTCTGGAGGAAAGGTGAACAGGACCGATTTCTCTTTTTCATGATAATATTTTTAATATTTAAAGGCAACTACATTGTATCACCCAAGTGTTCTCTCCAGACTACATATCCCATTCAACTACACTCAGAGGTCATCATTTTGAGTCCCCTCACTGTCTTATTGTCTTTCTATGCCTGTGCTCTAGACTGTCAAAGTCTATCCTAAAATGTGGCACCCAGAACAGGACATAACACTTCACTTATGATCTAACCAAGGCAGAATACAATAAAAATCATCACCTCCCTTACTCTGAACACTATGTTTTCATTCTTGCAACCTAATGTTCTATTAGCTTTTTAGTTTTCCTCACCCTACTATGCACTAATATTGAGTTTTTAGTTAATGAAAACCCCTGAGTTGTTCACAAAAACTTCTTTCTAGTCATATATTTCCCATGTTGTATATATGAAGTTGATTTTTTAACAAGAATAAAACTTTACTTTTATCCCTTTAAAATTTCATCTATTAGCATCAGCCCATCAATTTTAGTCTACTGAGATCTTCTTGGATCTCAAATTTATTCTCCAACATGTTAGATATCCCTCCCAGGTTCTTGTTATGCACTAATTTGTTAAGTATGCAATCTATATCTTCATGAAGAAGACTGATAAAAATGATTAAAAAGAGTAGGGACAAAGACAGAGCTGTTTGCTCTTCCATTAGAGCCCTCCATCCCAACTGACATCATTAAATATTATTTATCATTTTGATCCAGTTGGTCAACTAATTTCAAAGCCATGCAATTATCTTATCAACTAGTCCATATTCCTACATCTTGATGAGAAAGGTGTCATAAGAGGATGATGAGTGCCTTGTTAAAATTGAGATAAAACATGTTAAAGTGCTTTAAAATTACACAGAGTTTCTAGGGAGTATACCTTTTTAATCATCTGTACAGGACACCTTCTCAGCAATGTATTAGGGCATAAAAGCCTCATAACTAAATGCAGAAATATTAAATGCATCCTTTATAGACAATAATGCAATAAAAATTGCATTTAATAAAAGACTGTGGAAATATAGATTAAAAATTAATTGGAAATTAAATCTAATTCTAAAGAATGTGTGGATCAAAAAATAAGTCAAAGAAATAATAAACAATTTTATTAAAGAGAATAACACAGTAAGAAAACCTAAGAAACTTTATGATATGCCACTCAAATAGTACTTAGGGGAAATTTGATGTCTTTGAATGCCTTATATTAATAAAATAAAGAGCAGATCAATAAATCTGGCACATAAATTTCAAAAAAAAACTAGAAAAAGAACAAAATAAAAATTTTTAATGAAACACCAAATTGGAAATACTGAAAATCAAAAGAGAGATTAGTAAAATTGAAAGTAAGAAAACCATTGTAGCCAAGATTAGAAGGAAAGTAGGAAATGGGGGTGGGGGAGTAGGGAAAGGGAGATTTCATAGCAAATTTCTCTAGTAAAGGCCTCATTTTTCAGATATATAAAAAACTGAGTCAAATTTATTGGACTATAAGTCATTCCCCAAATGATAAATGGTCAAAAGATAAGCAGGCAGTTTTGAGAAAAAAAGAAACCAAAACTGTCTATAGTCATATCAAACAGTACTCTAAATTTGTTAGAGAAATGAAATTAAAACAACCCTGAGGTACCACCTCACACCTAATATGACAGAAAAAAATGACAAAGCTTGGAGGAGATGTGGAAAAATTGGGATAATAATGCATTGTTGGTGAAATTGTGAAATGATCCCATTCTGAAAAACAATTTGGAACTATGCTCAAAGGGCTATAAAAGTATATATATCCTTTGACCCAGAAATACCACTACTAGATCTGTATCCCAAAGAGATCAAAGAAAAAGGGAAAGAATATATTTGTATAAAAATATTTATAGTAATTCTTTTTTGTGATAGCAAAGAATTGGAAATTGAGTGGATGTTCATTAATTGGGAAATGACTGAGCAAACTGTGTAGAATATAATTATGATGGAATACTATTGCACTATAGGAAATGACTAGCAAGATGGTTTCAGAAAAACTTGGAAAGATATAAACTGATGCAAATGAATTTAGACTGTAGCATCAATATGATCAAAATGAATAATTTTGAGAATTTTAATAAACTGATGAATGAAATGAGAAGAATGAAGGAGCCAAAACCTCTGGACTAGCCTTGTTAGGTCTTACCTACTACTCTTGGCACTATCTGGCTTAAAGCCACAGGTGAACATTTTCTTCCTTTCCCTTCTCCTTTCAGGTTAATGGTCTGTTCTTCAGATCAGAATTTCCAGAGCGATACTTGCTCCAGTGGGAATTCATGACTGTGTTGTAAGCCCCCTGCAAGCAAATCTATAACAAGCTACCTGCCCAAGAGGTAAACTTGACTCTTTAATTCTGCTAATTAGCTTTGAAGTATGGTAGCAGCTTGAGGGGGTTTTACTGCTCTGATTATGACAGAAACAATCTTTCTTCTCATGATTAAAACCACCAGCAGAAGAAAAAAAAAAAGACTTTATCCAGGATGATTCCTCTCTAGTAGTTTTCCAAAATCAGAAAAATGTTATCTCTAGCAATGTTTCTATGCCACATCCTGAGATCTATTCTTTATTAATGCTTTATAACTATTGAATGGTTTCTTATTAAGTCCTAGAGTTTTAGAACTAATTCAGAATCTTTTTTTTTTCTTAAAGGAATTGCTTTCTTCCCCTTTGCTCATTTTAAACATATATGAACACAACAGGCATCATTTTTTCACGTCCTTTCATTTTGTTTTTTTCAAATAATAAGTATCTACTGTCTCTCCCTCTCAACTTCTCTCTACATATGCAAACTAAAAAGAAGAAAAACAAAGACTTTGTTTTAAAAAAATATAGAGAGAGCAAGAGCAAGAATGAGAGTGAGACAGAAGAATAAAGATGGTCAGACTAACCAAATCCCCACACTGATCATGTCCTAGAATGTATATCTTGTTTGGCACCTTGAGTCCCTTTACCTCTCTATCACTAGCATTCATTGTCAGTCCTCTGGAAATGGCCAGTGCAGATGGTCACTTCATTGATCAGAGTTGTTAAGTTGTTCAAAGGTATTTCTCTTCATGATGTTGTTCTTATTGATATTTTATTTTCCAATTACAAATAAAAATAATTTTTAACATTAGCTTTTAGAATTTTGAGTTCCAAATTCTCTTCTCTCTTTTCCTTCCATCCTCATTGAGAAGACAAGCAATTTGATACAGGTTATAAAAGTGCACTTATCCAAAACATATTTCCAAATTAGTCATGTTGTGAAAGAAAATACCCCACCCCCCAAAAAATTAATATATATACATATATATGTATGTATGCTTTGGTCTACATTCAGACTCTATCAACTTCTTTCCTGGAGGTAGATAGTATTTTCATCCATGTTGCTGTTATTGAACAAATTGTTCTTCCTGGTTCTGTTCTTCAGGTTAACTCTGCATCAGTTCATGTAAATCTTCCCAAGTTTCTCTGAAATTGTCTCTTTCATCATTTCTTATAAGACAATAATCTTACATTATGTTCATATATACCATAATATATTTAACCATTTCCCAGTTGATGGATGCCCCCTTAGTTTTCAGCTATTTGCCACCACAAATATACATGTGTGTATGTGTGTGTGTGTGTATATATACCTGCTATAAATAATCTGTGTCTACTTATACAAAGATACACATATATACATATGTATATAGTATAGGTACCTTCCTCTTTCTTGTGACCCCTCTTTTGGGTCATAGCAGATTTAAACAAGGTATATAAGTAGTTCAAATTCACTTAGACCTCTGCAGAATCATATTGATTACCCTTCCCTAAAATCATTTTTCCTTTACTTTCTGTGGCACTGTGCTACCCTAGCCTTTCTCCTATGTAGATTCCTTTTCCTTTTACTTCACTGGCTCTTATTATTTCAGTCCCCTAAAGGTAAATATCCTGAAAGGTTCTGATATTTCCCTCTTCTTGATCCCTGTCATTCATCCTCCTGTTCCTTCTTCTTCCCCATTCATTCTCATTCTCATTCTCTCTTTGTCTCTCTGTCTCTATCTCTCCGTCTCTCTCTCTCCGTCTCTCTCTCTCTGTCTCTATCTATCTCTCTCTGTCTCTCTCTCTCTCTTTCTCTCCCCCATCACATATACTTTACACTTTCAATAATCATATCCACACATTTATACTGATAGCTCCCAGTAGGTACTTTCTGCTCTAATTTTTCTGCTAATCTCTTGTTCCACTTTTCCATCTACTTGCTAAATATCTCTAAAATCTTTACCCCATGCCTCAAATTTAGCACATCCCAAATTGGATTTATCTTCTTACCCACAGAATTTTCTTTACTATCTCAATAGGTCTATTGAGGATTTCTAGATTCTCCAAGTCACCTAAGAATAGCAAGCTTACCCTCACCTTTGACTTCACATTGTTTCTTGGATCTGCCTCTCTCTTTCTTTCCCATTGAGATCACCATTTATTAGGTTTCCAGTATTGTCACCCATTATTTCTGTAACAGATTCCTATTTACCTTCCATTCCTCTCACTATCAATGTATCCTAAGCACTGTGATTAGGATGTTGATCTACCAAAGGAGACAGAAGAGGAGAACTTAAATGCAAGATGATTTACAGCACAATGGAAGAATTTCCCTACTGAAGCTTAGACTGGGCCTGTGAAGGACTATGCTAATGTATGCAAAAGATATGAGGGTTAAAAACAGCAGATACCAGATATCTGGATTGATTTTGGAGTAATATTTGGAAGAAAGGCAAGGGAAGAATGATGTCTCTGAATACAACATGGATGGAAGGAGAACAGAGTTTGTCCTTCTGTGTATGAAGTCTGGTCCTTCTTTGGAAAAGCTGGAATTCAAGCTCTCTGAAGTTGTTCCCCATTGCTGATAGCCAGAGCTTTGTTAGCTCAATAAAGTACTTTCGTAAACCACGTTTTCCTCTACATCAGTGGTTCCCAAAGTGTGGTCTAGGGACTCTTGGGGTCCCTGAGGCTTTTTAAGGGATCAAAACTAAAAAACTTTAATGTCTAATCAAGTAAATATCAATAGATAAAACCCATATAAATAGGGGAGCTAGGTGGCACAGTGGAAAGAATGCCAGACAAAGTCAGGAAGACATCTTCCTGAGTTCAAATCTGTCCTGACACCTATACCTGTGTGACCCTGGGCAGATCACTTAATCCCATTTGCCTCAGTTTACTCATCTATAAAATGAGCTGGAGTAGGACATGACAAACCACTCCAATATTTTTGCCAAGAAAACCCCAAACAGAGTCACGAAGAGTCAGACATAACAGAAACAATGAAACATAAAAATAAAAGCTCATTAGAAGGCACTCAGTAATTTTTTAAGAGTGTCAACAGGCTCTGAGACCAAAATGTTGAGAATTGCTGTTGTGCATTACTTCTGATCCTGGAAGTACTAGAAAGAGATGTAGCAAGGATCCCATAGGATTTATAGGGATTTAGAGATTTAGAGCTGGAAGAGATCTTGGAGACCCTCTAGTCCAATGTAGTCATTCATTTCACTGAAAATTTTCTCTTCTATTCTTACCCACTCTTCATGAGTCAACTCAAATATTATCATCTCCATGAAGGTTTCACTGATATTTCTAATCAGACATGCTTTTTCTCCTATAAACTCTTATAGCCTATATTTCTATTTATCTGATAATATTTAGCACATACTTACATTTTTATTATTACTTATCATATCTTATTTATGATTACTTATAATTATTAAAGACCTCCAGAGAGCTTTCATTTGTGTGGATCATCTCTATTGATATTTACCACATTAGGCATGACAGCACCTTGTATATAGTTAATTGTGCACTGTTTAATCTCCCTAACTAAACTGTCAATTATAGGGAACACGGAAGGGTGCCTTATTCACCTTTATCTCTCCCATAGCACTTCCAGTTGTGCCATACAGAGTAGATATTTGTTGACTGAATAATGGGTGAGTGAATTAATGACCTCCCTCAGACTTTTATCACAATAGTCCTTGCTCAAGAAAACCGTAATAACTCCCTATCAGATCAAGTGCAAATTCAAGAGTCAACCTGGTAGTAGTAAGAGGGTCAGGCCTGGAGTTAGTCAAGATTGGAAGTTAAATCTTACCACAAATTCTTACCACTTGTATATAATCTCTCTGAGTCTCAGTTTCTTTGTGAAATAAAGAAAATCATCCCTATGGTGAGTGCTTAATTCACAAGTTTGTTTTGGAGAGTAATTGAAATAATATATGAGATGCTTTTCATGCTTAAAATCCTAAGTATATGTCAATTATTATTATTAGTCAGGAAGTAAAATCATAGTCATTGACAATGAACATCTATTAAGGACCTACTAAGTGCTAGGTAAGATGTAAGCACTGAGGGTAAAAGTAAGAAAAAGAATGATGGTCCTTTTCCTCAAGGAGAATTGGGGGGAAGACAATACACAAGAGGAAAATGGTGTGGAGCTTGATGTTAGTGGAGCTGAAAGGAAACAGCAGATTGGAAAATGAAGAGCTTACTGGAAATCTGAGCCTTCCATAAAGGAAATCTTTGCATGAAGTTTACTGCTCCACTCTCCAGCCCTCCAATCAAAGGGGAGGACAGAGCTTGGAGTGTCCCCTCCACTCTAATCACGACAATATACTTACTTACCATCATCTTTGCTTATGATGCACTTTCTTGCCTTCCCTTGAGCTGTTGCACCCACCTAAAATGCTTGCCCATTCTCTGCCAATCAGAATATTCTCAAAGTTGAATTTACCTCTTTTCAAAGCTTTCCTGATTGACCTCATCCTACACCGATCACTCCCTTGTTTTGTACTTCCTCCAAACTTAGGTATATATTTTGTACTACACAATTTCACAGTCACTTAACAAACTTAATGAATTTGAAGCAGAGATATGAAAGAATTTCCTCATATTTTTATATTACCTTAGGATTATTTTCCACTCATTTACTGAATTAATGTCTTACATTCATAGCTATACTGTAAGGCTTTTCAGGGCAAGAACTGGATTTTGTTGCCCCTACAGTAGCTCTCACATAATTGCTCAGTAAATGATAAACAGGTTTGAATTTGATCAACTAATTTTTCATAGGATTTGGCACATTCTGTTTGTTCTCTCTTAGATATCTCTGGAAAATGGCAAGGTGAAAGAAAAATTGAACTGAGGTCCCAGAATATGGCCTTTGTTCAAAGCCAAAATACTGCCTTAATAACTCTTCTCCTACAAGGCATCACCCACAAATGGATTTGTCAAGATTATACAATTTCACTTAAAAGATACCAAAACAGATGACCATATTCAATGACCCTCTGATTTTTAATGTCAAAGGAAGCATAAAACAGAAAGAGATATATACTTTAAAGGTGTTCACACCACTATCATGGAGGAGATCTAGCAAGAGATGGCAGTGTTGTCTAGGTATATATGACTCTACATAGCTTCCTAAATAAGATATATAATCACTCCAAAAAAATTTAACCTAACCATTCATACAGGAAAAACCAAGTGGATGAAGAATACATTTTTTTCCAGACTATGATACACAGTTGCATAGAGTTCATCTAATAGTATGCACATCTTGATCAGGAACTGTAAATGGACAATGAACTAATCACAGAACTAACAGGAGAACGAATTGAGTGATATGGTAAACTGAATGACCTTGAAACAAAAGTCCATCTCCAACAACCACCCACTTCCCTCCATTTTGTATATTTTTTCCCTTCACTACAACCCTCCAAATGCCCCATGCCTTCATGATGCCCTGGGTTTCTCTAGTCACTGAGAAGAGTTTTAGTCAACATGTACACACACCCCAAGAGCATATGCTTAGACCTTCTCATTATCCCTCAGAGCCCATCACATATGAGACTACTTACTCCACTTACTTTTAAGTTCAGGCCTGTTCCATCCCACCTCTGGACTAAATCCCTTTCTCTCTATCCCTAAGGTAAGGACTAGAATGTCTCCTTTATTGTCACCCTTATTACTTACTACCATATATATTATGAAAATTGAGACAAAGTTCATTTTTACTGATCACCCACTGTATATAAAGGAATATGGTTGGCACTGGAAGCAAGAGGTAAATTGACTGGCTTATTGCTGTCTGAAAGGTAGCCAAGACTGTACAGATATCTACTTCTAAGTCACAATGTAATCTTGGACAACTCACTCTAAGACTCAGTATTCTCACCTATACAAGGGAGAAAGCTCTCTTTCAAAGGTACCCATATTAATAGATTTAGAGCTAGAAGGTCAGTAAACACTTATTAAGCATCAACTATATTCCAGTAACTGTGCTAAGTGCCGGGGTTACAAATATGAAAAAGAAAAGCAGCTTCTACTCTCATAGAGTTTACAATCTAATGGGGAAAACAACACACTAAAAGGCGCTATAAAACAGGAGGAGTAGTATTCAGGGAAAGGCGCATGGTGGAATCTAGTTTCTAGTGGTAAGTGAAGAGATATCTGACCTGAAAGCCCACCTTAAGTAGAAGCCTGGGGGAAAGGGAGTTTTTTTTGTTCTACCTGCCAGCCTTCCAATCAGAGGGACAGAAAGTGCCAATGAGGTATGACTGTCAAAGCTGATATAATCTTGCAGGATGATGAGTTTCCTAATGATGAGACTTTCTGACATGGTAGAACCTAGTCCAAGTAGTACAAGCTGGTGGGAAATGAATGGTCCAAAAAGTGAACTTGGAGATCACCTAGTACAACCTCACATAGGTAGGAACTGACCAAGCTGAGATTTGAACCCAGATCTTCTAAGGTCACATCCAGCACTCTTTCAACTGCACCATGCTCCCCTTTCAAGCTATTATGTTATAAGGACTCCATTGCACTTTGCCTAAAACACAGTGGTTGCAAGATGAAGACAATGTTAAGTAGGAAGCAACTTTGAGCTCTGAGGTGAGAGCTCCCCAAGGGATAAGTATAAGCAGTGGATTACTTGTCTTCTACTTGTCCCTTACTTATTCAAAACTGTGCTTCTCCTTTTGACGTTGCTTCTGTTCTTATGGGTAACTAGGTGGCATAGTGGATAGAGTTCTGGACCTGGAGTCAGAAAGACTCATCTTCCTAAATTCAAATCTGAGCTCAGATACTTATTAGCTGTGTGACCATGGGCAAATCACTTTATTTATCTCAATTTCCTCATCTGTAAAATGAGCTGCAGAAAGAAATGGCAAACCACTCCAATATCTTTATCAAAAATAAAAAACCTAATGGGGTCACAAAGAGTTGGAAACAACAACAAAATCATTTTTTATAGAACCAATTCTTGCCCAGTCTTACATGATGGATACTTTTAACTCTTCCTTCTTCATGTCTCCTATCCAATGAATTTTCAAATACATGTTTTGCATCCATTTCCTCTCCTGCATTCCCACCTCCACTTCCACTGTACAAGTCTTTATTACGACCCCCCTGGAAAATTTCAAAAACTGTCTAACAGGTCTTCCCACTTCTATCTTCTCCTCATTCCAATCTATCCTTTATCCAGCATCTGGTACATGGAGCTAAGCATACTACTCCTCCTCTCAGAAATGATCTATTGACCCCTGTTGCTATACATGTAAAGTTCAAATTCATTTGCCTGTCATTCAAGGTTCTCTGCAGTCTATCATCACCTTACCCTTCCTTATTTATTTCATACTACTATTTTCCCACAGACTCTACGCTGTGGCTTAACTGATATACTCTATGTACCTTAAGGAGATGCTGTGCCCCACTGCCTCTATGCCTCAATAGATCCTCCTTCCCTCCCTATGTTCATCTGCAGAATTTTCAGCTAAGTCCAATCCAGATATGACCTTCTCCATGAAGTCTCACATAATTCCTAGGCAGCAAAAAGCAAAATATTGAGAGCATTGGACCTGGAGTCAAGAAGACCCAACTTAAAATTCAGACTTAGACACTTACTAGCTTTGTGGTGCTGGGCAAGTCAATCAAGCATTGTCTGCCTCAGATTCCTCAATTACAAAATTGAGATAAAAGCACCACCTCACAAGGTTGTAATGAGAATCATTTCTCTCTTTCTCTCTCTCTCTCTCTCTCTCTCTCTCTCTCTCTCTCTCTCTCTCTCTCTCTCTCTTCCTTTTCTCCCTTTCCATCTCCCCCTTTCCCAGTCTCTCTCCCTTTCTTTTTCTATCTCTCCCCCCTCTCCCTCCCTCCTCCACCACAAGACACTCCAAATTTTCTGATTCCAATTTACACAATATTTTTACACAAATATTTACACAAATCTCACAGACCATTCATTACAAGTCTTTCACTCAATCGAAACATCCTATCAATATCACCCACTAATTCATCCCATGGATTTCCAGGACTTTTGTACTTAGTCTAAGGTCTTTGATTGATTGGTTGAGGCATGTTCTCACTTAGTTAAGGTATAAGGGCATAACATTGTATTCCTTTAATTGGACAGGAGTAGTTGTCTAGGCTGACACTCCACATGCCTTTAAACATGGATCATTATTTGCCAAAGTCTAGGTATAAGAATGATCACAACCAGAGTCATCTCAATCCATCACTGTAACCGCAGATGGTTTCGTTCCTAAGAACATAGTCCAATTCTATTTAATTCTTTCAAGATAACACATAAAGCCCATTCTTAAAAATTCTCTTTATAAAATAAAGGTTGCAATAGTTTTATTAGGAAAAAAATCTGACCATCACCTTTTTGGCTCTCTCAGTCTCATTCCTAGTATCTTCATTTTCTCTCAAGCCATCATTCTGAACAGTCTCTGTGCAGACCCATTCCTCACAAAATTCTCTTTATAATGTTTCTTTACAAAATAAATCATAGCCAGAAAGTTTTTTTTTTGTCTTCTCTTCTGATTCCTCTTAGAGCCTCACAGATCAAAGAAAAACTTCCATGTTCTACCTGACTCCATATGAAGAAACATTATAGAGAGTGATAGTAATGACTGTTAACTTTTAGCATCTCTGCTTTTAAAGAAACAGCAATGGCTTCTACAACTTTTACAAAAGAAACTTTTGAAACAGAGGTTACAACTGATAACCAAGGTAAAACTTACAGGGAAAAAATATACAGGGAAAAGAAATTCCATTTACTCTTTAAATTAAGAACGAGACAAAGAACTGATTGAAATGTAAAAGAACAAGTCATTTACCAATAAATAAATGCTCAAAGGATATGAAAAGGAAGTACTTTTTTTAATATGGTCTAGGAGAAGCAATCAATTAACAAACATGTATTAAGTGCCTAAAAATGTGCCAAGCATTGTACTAAATTCTGGGGACACAAAAACAGAAATGACATAATCCTTGCCTCGAGAAATTTACATTCTCTTGGGTTAGATAACTTGCAGCCATCAAAGTATATCTATGGAATTCCAACTCTATCCCCAATTAATGTAATTACAAAGTGTTAAGAATATGAGTGGTCACATTTTTTAATATGTGAAACTATTTTTAATATATGAAATTATGGTTTATGCCTATCCCTCTTTTTAATTCGGTTAAAAAAAAAAGGAATAATATGAATGCCTAACCAACTAAGCTAACCATGCCCACTGGAAATTTAAATAACTGTATAATTTCAGCAGGAGACTTACTCTGGTAGCAAAAACATTAGTGAAGGAATCAAGGTAGGATATCCTTAAGGTGGCAGATTCTTAGTTCTAGACTAAATGACAATAAGGAGGAGTGGGAGAGGGAACTCACAAGGAGTGTTATTGCCCTCCCCCTGCCCCAGAGAAATGAAAAGTCTGAGAAATAGAGTGTCTTGGTAATCAACAATCAATTTATTAATTAGATTAGTGGATAATCAATGAATTGAGGTCAGTGGTTCTCTTGGAAACCAAAGACCCGTCATGGAAGCTGTTGAATATTTAAATACTTTTAGAAAAAGGGGAGTCCCTAAGGGTGAAAATCAACTCTTATTGGTTAACAATTAATGAGAAAATGAATATTATAATACCAGGAGGGCATTTTTTCTAATGAGGGGCTAGATAATAACTCTGATCATGTCAGCACTTTCCCAGATCATTACCCCTCCAGCAATCTATACAAAAGAATCTATTCTCTGCCTAGTCCTACCTGAGTAGAACAGTGGTGGAGTTACAGTAAGAATTCCACCTAGATAAGATGGTCTAGGAGGGGTGAATTTTGGGGGCAGGGTCAGAAATGTCCTTGAGAGGCTAAGTTTTGAATGAGCAAGCAAAAAGATAGGATCTTTGGGTCCCATGTAGTAAATTGGTTATTAATATAACAAGAAAATAATAATTTTTCTCACACACCCAGACAACTGACCACATTATTAGGGAGACTGAAACAGTACCTGATAATACTGTAACACACAATACTGCTCCCAGGAGCAGTAAAAGACATAACTAGAACAAATATAAACACATATGGATACAGGAAGATAGCCCTTTAAAGAAGAAAGCAGCTTCAAAGAATGTGACATCTTGTGGTAAAAAGACTGCTAGCTATGGAATCTAGAAACATGTTAATCCTTGGATTCCAGAAACAATTACACCTGATAGAACTCAATGGGGACCATACAAAGGGACAAAAACATCTTTCACTAACTAGGAGGTGTGAGTTTTACCTTTCCCACTAACATACCCTCTAAATTTTAGGCGTTATTTTCAGGGCCCTGCATGCAGAAACAGAGTGCACCTTGTTTAGGGAAAATATTTTATACCATCTGTTCTTACTATACCTTCTCAGTAAATCCCTTTTCTAAAAACTAATGTATTTCAACTGTTTCAGTAATAATGGAGAGAATACCAGTGTAGAGTCACAAGCAGCAGCACTAGAAACCTCATCAATCTCCATAGTACTCCTAAAAATCATGAGAGAAGTAGTAGTCAACTATTTTTTGAGGACACATCTTGTCAGTTCAAGTCAGGGTTGAGTGAGTGACTCCACAGTAAGTGCTACATATACATATATGTATATAAGTATATGTATACACATGTGTCACACATATTATGTTTTTATTGACATGTGTACATATGCAAATACATATGTGTATTATAGATGCATATACATATAGTGGGACATTTGATCTGTACCTTAAAAGAAATTACGGATTCCAAGAGTCAGAAGGAGAGAATATTAGCATTGAGACAGGAGATGGAACATCGAATGTGAGGAACAGTAAGAATTCTAGTAGCTAGATTGTGTGTATGTTTGTCCTTCGTAGCTGAAGAAGACGATGCCATCAGAGAAATAATGACATGACTTGCACTTGACTTTGTTTTGAGTGAGGGAGGGCTGTGCAAGTCACCAGCCTCACTTCTCCTCCAGAGTCATCTGAATCCAGTGACCAAATATTCATCAGGATGACTGGAGATGACCCCGGATGAAGCAATTGGGGTTAAGTGAGTTGTCCAGGGTCACACAACACAGCTAGTGAGTGTCAAGTGTCTGAGGTGAGATTTGAACTCAGGTCCTCCTGACTCCTGCACTGGTGCTCTATCCACTGCACCACCTAGCTGCCCAACTAGATTAGAGTGTGTAAATGGAAGCAATGTAAAATAAGCCTGGAAAGGTAGGTACGAATCAGGTTGTAATTCCTATAAATGCCAAAGAAATGTGTATTTGATCCAAGAGGTCACAGGGAGTCACTTAAGTTTAATGAGCAGGGGAGTAATGTGGCAAGACTTCTATTTAGGAAAATATCTTTGACAGCTATGTGGAGGATGAATTGGAGAGGAAGTTTACCTGAGGCAGGGCAACCATTTAGAAGGCTCATATAATAATTGCCAGGTGAGATAGGTGAGATTTAGGAAAGGAGATACACCAACAAATATGGTATTTCTTCTGTGTCTCTTTCATCATTCCTTTTTCAAGGGTAGCTATTAGTTAACCAGGAGTGAAAACCTACAACATCAGAATCAGGAGCAGGGGAAGTACCTCCAGCTGAGTTACACAAGGAGGTTGCCTTCACTTCTGAAGGTGGCTTCTCTGATAACATGAGAAGGCAGGGCAGGACCAATTCAGGAAGTGGCACTGTCATATTGGGAGCTTCCAACCAAGGCCAGTTTAGAATAAAACTCTTCCTCCTCCAAGCCTCGCGTCTCATCAGCAGCCCTGGCTACTCAGCAGCCAGGTAATTTTTTTAGCACCCTGAGAACCTGTAAGAAAAATACTTTATAAACCATAAAGTGTTATAGAAATATGAATTATTACTATGGTTACTGCAGGTATAAATATAGGGCATTCTCCTATGCCCTAGGAACACAGGGGTCACCAAGTGTGAATGAGAGGAATTAATTTAGCAGGGCGCCTGGCAGGTTGTATGATTTGTCCTAGATGTCAGAAGCAAAGCAATGATATATTAAGAGCAGTGGGCTTTCCAAGGGGACATTTGCATTGCTTTATTTGGGGGAATGCAAATGAATGAACAGTGAAAGTGACCTTGGGTCTCATGGTTCAAACTAGTTCTCTACTAGTTAATAGCCAGGCTGATTGAGAACATTAGGCGGGGAGGTTACAGATGTCCTGTTTATTAGACAGAAAACATTAACATCTTGGTTGTACATTGAAACACAGTAAGACACGAAAATAAACAGAGGGCAAAGGGGAAAAACTCACTGAATTTCCATCAAGCTGAATATAAAAAATAGAGAGAGAGAAACAGAGAGAGATGCTGGTGTTTGCTCAGATATATAAGAGAAGCAAAACAGAGAAGGTTTTTTTTTTTTTTAATGGAGCTGTTTTCCCCTCTGCAAGGTTAGCAAGGCTAATGAAATTCACTCAAGAAACTGCTTAGTGAAAAAGCAAAGGACTCTGGGCCTGATCTCAGAGCTGAGGATGGCAACACATAGCCTCCTTAGGGAACTAGAAAGAATCGTACAATGTTAGAGTGAAAGGCCTTTGGAGGTCATCTAATCCCACTCCCTTATCCTACAGATGGAAAAATAGAAGCCCAGAGAAGCTAAGCAACTAGAGCTACACAATCAAGTTAATGACAGAGCCAAGTCTGGAACCCAGTTTTCCTGATACCCAGACCGAAGATTTGGTCTTTCATGCCTAAACGGAGCTGATGAGTCTTTTCTTGGCATTGAGATTCCTTTTAGTGTTCATATATAATAAAAATAAGGATATAAAATATAAAATAACTTACGTTTAAGTAGCAGTTTATGGTTGGACTTATAGACTTAATCTCTTTCTATTTGCCTGACTTCTTCATCTCCTAATTATGGCGGTTCCCCAAAGCTCTGGGGAACCTCTTCTCTCCCTACAAAAAATACCAGGGTTCTTAGCCTGAGGTCTTGGTACTTTAAAAAAATTATAAATATCTATCAATACAATTGGGTTCTATTCCTATATATTTTATTCATTTAAAAACATTTTTCTGAGAAAGGGTCCATAGGCTTTGGCAGACTGCCAAAAAAGATCTATGACACACAAAAAGTTAAGAACCTCTGCTCTATACACGATTTCTCTGTGTGTCTCTGCCTCTATCTTTCTCTTGGCCCTATGGGTTTCATTATTAACTCTATTTATCTATTCATAAATATATTTATCTATATATATATATGGTTGTATGTGTATATGTGTATATATACATATCTGTGTGTATATATGTGTGTATGTATGTGTGTAGACACACATATAAACCTATCTCAGGCCCAAGTCTCTTATTTGAATACATTAGTCTCATATCAGCAACTGTCTACCCAAAATTTCAAACTGGATGTTCCAGAAACATATCAAACTCAACATGTCCATGTTTTGTTGCTACAGACATAGTCTACTGAGATTTTAGCAACTGACTTGACGAAAGTCTCTGATGCTATCACTGGGGAAAAGGATGGAGAGGGGAAGAGAGCTGGTCAATCGGGTTATTCCAGAACTAGATGACTAAATAGGTCCAAAGAGTTAGTGGTTTGATGTCAGCTTGTAAAGAGAAGCTGTTTAACATGAGATCACATATTTACAGCTAGAAAGAAGCTTAGAAGACATCTAGCCTGACTCCTTAATTTAAGTTTCCTCCTCCATACTTCTTTCAGAAAGTCTTTCTTCACCATTCCTCAGTAGCTATCTTAATCTATAAGACATCTCTACCTCTGGGGCTCCTTTCTCTACCTGATTAGTCTCTTCCAGAGCCTCCATTTTAAGGATGTGCCCAAGCTACTCCCATGTGCTCTCTAGGATCCACTTTGGGCTCTTACAACTTCTTTTTCCATCTTGTGGGTACCTTTTCCCCTTCCTGAATCCCCTGGCTTTTCAACTTCCTTTTATAGGTTTTCTTTCTTCATTAGAATGTAAACTCCTTGAGGGCAAGATCTTTTTATTTTTTTATTCTATTTGGTTTCTTAGTGCTTAGCACTATACTTAGTAAGTGCTTAATAAGTAAGCAGGCACCTGAGGGTTAGGGTTTGTGAAGCAGATAGAGTAGGATCTGGGGGCAGCTAGGTGGTGCAGTGGCTAGAGCACCAATGCAGGAGTTAGGAGGACCTGAGTTCAAATCTCACCTCAGACACTTGACACTCATAGCTGTGTGACCTTGGGCAAGTCACTTAACCCCAATTGCCTCATCCTGGGTCATCTCTAGTCATCCTGATGAATATCTGGTCACTGAATTCAGATGACTCTGGAGGAGAAGTGACGCTGGTGACCTGCACAGCCCTCCCTCACTCAAAACAAAGTCAAGTGCAAGTCATGTCATTATTTCTCTGATGGCATGGTTTTCTTCGGCTCTGAAAGATGAACACACACACACACACACACACACACACAGATGGATCTGGAATCAGGAAGAATCAAGTTCAAATCCAGCCTCAGACACTAGCCAGCTGTGTGACCCTGGGCAAGTCACTTATCCTCTGTTTGTCTCAATTTTCTCAATTCTAAAATGGAGATTATAATATCACATACTCCTAGAGTTGTTGCACCAATAAAATGAGATAATACTTGTAGAAAAGAAAGTATAGAACCTGGAACATAGTAGGCACTGTACAACTACTTGTTCCCTTCCCTCTGATACAATTTTGTTGACTTGATTTGGCATAGGTACAGAGAAATTAAATGATTTGCTCCAAGTCATGCAGATAATATACAAGAGGTGCAGATTTTGAACAGAAGTCCTCTTGACTCCAAATTCAGTATTAGTTATATTATTTCACACTGGCTCCCTCTTGTTTTTATCAATAAATAAAAAAGGCATATAGATAGATAGATACATAGATAGATAGATAGATAGATAGATAGATAGATAGATAGATAGATAGATAGACACAGACAGACACACATACACACATATAGTGTATATATGGAGAGAAAGCGTATGCGCAAATTTATAGAAGGCATAAAACTAGGAGAGATATGTAAAACAATTGATGTCAAAGACAAGACATACCTTGGTACATGAGAATATTAAATTGAATGAGGCAAAACAAAATCAAATAGAGATAAAGATAAAGGTTTATATATGAGTGTTATAGGGGTTTTTTTAAATCAATGTCATGAGTATAAAATAGAGAAGATGCAGCTAGGCAACACTTCATATGAAGAAGAGAAGGTAGTTTCTATGGCCAACAATCTCAACATGAGTTATGAGTTAATGTGATATGGCAACCAACAAAGCTAATGCAGTCTTAGGCTACTTTAAGAGAGAGATAATGTCTAGTAACAGGGAGGTGAAAGCCCTCTTGAGACTACATCTGGAGGGGCAGCTAGGTGGTATGATGGATAGAACACTAGCCCTGGAGTCAGGAGGACCTGAGTTCAAATCCAGCCTCAGGTATTTAAAAGCTGTGTGACCCTGGGCAAGTCACTTAACCCCAATTGCCTCCAGATGGAATACTCTAGTCAGTTCCAGATGCCATATAATAGGAAAGGCAGAACTAAACTAGGAAGTATCCATAGGACAACCAAAATGGTGAATAGCCTTGCAATGATGATTACCCTGGAAAAGAGAGTCATTATGGGTCAAACATGATAGTTGTCTTCAATACTTGAAAGATTGTTATACGGAAGAGGGATTAGATTTATTCTACTTGATCCTAGAGGACAAAGCTGCAAGCACTGGGTAGAAGTTGTAAAGAGACGAGTCTAGACTTGAAATCAGGGAGGAAAAACTCTTAATAAGTAGGGCTATCAAAAAATAAAAAGAATGGACTGCCTTGGAAAGTAAGGAAATATGCATTTATTAAGCACCTACTATGTGCCAGACTCTATGCTAAATCCTTTACAGTTATCTCACTTGATATTCACAACAGTCCTGGAAGCAAAGTGCTATTGATATCTCCATATTACAATCTGGAAAACTGAGGCAGGGAAGGGTTAACTGACTTGTCCAGGGTTACACAGGTACTGGGTGCTCGAGGTCATTCAAGTCCTGCCATCTAGCTGCCACTAGAGAGATAATAGAGTCTCCCAAAATGGAGATCTCCAAGGAAAAATAAATAATCACTTGTTAGATATTTTATAGAAGGGATTCTTGCTTAGATACAATTTAGAATAGATAATCTCTGAGTTCAATTCCAATTCTGAGACAATATTTATTATTGAATGACTGTTTACTTGACAATACCTATGTATTCATATCACCTTTCTTGGAAGTAGAAGAAGTTGCATCCTCTAGAGATGGTCCAGTTCCCCCATCTCTAGAAGGAACCTCATGTACATATCACTGCAAGTACAATGCTCCTTCTTCCTGTCCTTCTCTGTATCACAATCCTTTCACCAGTCAGGTTCCTGATATTGGTGAGAATTCCCTCTTTAAGTATTCCTCTATCTTCCTCATTTCCTCCATGAACCAATTCTTACAAGCTTTCCAGTGATATGGAAGACCACCAACTTTGCTATCTGCCTTGCCACTCCCTCATAAAATCCTCTTAGGCTTACCACATGCCCAGTAGCTATACCCTCCAGATGCTTAGACAATCTCATCAGATACAGGTCTGAGCTTTGCCATCCACTCATTGTACCCTTAGGACTTCCAGGTCTCTGCAGACAAACTCTTTTATAGATGTTGTCTCTTCTAATTAGAGTCTGAGTTCCTTGAGAATAGGAACTATCCCAAGTTTTTAGTTGTATCTCTAGCACTTAGTACAGTGCTTAACATATAGTAAGTGCTTAATAAATGCTTTTTTATTCATTCATTTTTTATAGTCTTTCAAGGAACATTCATTTAATAAATCAACAGGATTTTATTAAGCCTCTACCATTTTCTAGGTTCTGGGAATACAAATTTAAAAATGAGACTCCTCTGCCCTAAAGAAGCCTACATTCTCCCCGGTAACCTGGAATACAGTAATACATACTTCAACTTCTTTCATTTTCTCCTCTAGGATAGAACCAACCTGCATTGTGTGTGTATATGTAAGTATATACACATACATATATACATATATTTGTGTTATGTGGTACTGGGAGAAACCCAGCATTTGTGTTTACATGGTACTGGAAGGTATCCAAGTTACACCATCTATATAGGGCAATGAAAAATTCTCCATTTCCTCCATGCTTGCTTGAAGTGAGTTTTACAGTCCTTTCTTCCTTATAGTACCCATTTAGTTAACTCTCAAGGACAACGACTGTACCAACATGCCAATTTGCAAGACATGAGATTGCAGAAACTAATAGAATGTGTCACACTTTATCACGCCACTGAGGGCCAGGTACTTCCCTCCACTTTTCTAGACCCTAGACTCTCTGGCCCCACTAGGAATCCAAGAATTAATTTATTTGACAGTTAGAAGCAGATAAAACACAAGGAGAGAGAACTCCAGTAGAAAAGGGAGAAAAATCTAATGAGATAGAACACCCAATTTCCTCTTGTCACTGTTCTCTAGAACCACCCACTATTTCCCTTACCTGATTTGGTAAGAAGAGGGATAGAAGAGGGAATGGGACAGGCAAGGCTGGATTCATTTAGCACCTAGAAGCAGCCAAGATCTAAGATCAGAGTACCTAAGTATAAAAGAGAAAGTGCACTTACCAAATGGGATCTGTGAACTTCATTCCACCTTGCTGCTGCTCTCGAGAACTTTCCTCTGCTTTCCTGGGTAGTAGGCTCTCCGTGTTCAGTTCCAGGCACCCCATTTTAGGAAGATCATCAACAATCTTGAGGTAGGTGACCAGGAGAATGAAAAAAGGTTTGGAAGACTCATTTTGGAGAACTAGGAACAACAAATAGAAGTTGCTCAGAGGTAGATTTTTGTTCAATGTAAGAAAAAGTTTTCTAGCAATTAGAGTTGTCTCAAAGAGAAATGGACTACCCAGGAAGGCAAAGCCATAAGTAGGGCAACTGGGGGTTGGAGGACACAGACAGAATTTGTGCTCATTAGTGGGCAGAAACAACTCACCTTAGCACCTAATAAGAAATCAATCAATCAACACTTATTAAGCACCTACTATGTGCCAGGTAATGGGTGAAGTGCTGGGTGTATAAAGACAAAAATGGAACACTCTCTGCCCTGAAGGTGCTTAAATATAATTAAGAGTGACAACATATATACAAGGGTTACAAAAAACATATGAAATAAATATAAGGTCATTGGGGCAAGGGGAAGCACTACAGTTGGGGGGTGCCAAATAATTATGATAGTAAGCTATCAGATGGCATACTTTCTCTCCACAGCAACTGTGCCCAAAGAGAGTTTCACCCAGACCCAAGGTGCCATGCTCCTTCTACAAGTCTTCCGAACTCCTTCTATAGGGGGTTCCTGGTGGTCTCTGTTTCTGCACCAATAGGAAGGGTCTCTGAGTCTCTCCCCAGATCAGGCCTTTTGTCCTGAGATCTAAAGTCTTCTTTTCCCTCCACATCTCTCCTTCCCCACCAAACATCATCCCACCACTGAATTTATCTTAAGCCTTCCCCGGGCATGTTTTGTGGCTCAGTGTAGATAGAATTGATGGCTATAGCTCTGCTGTGAAGTGATGAGTTCCCTGTCACTGGGGATCTTCAAATAGAGGCTAGATGACCATATACTGGAAATGATTTAGAGGAGATTCCTACTCAGGTTTTGGTTAGACTAAATGACCTCTGAAGTCCCTCTGAACTTTGAGATGACTTGATAAAGAGGTATAGTCCCCTATATGAGAGTGGGCCCAGGGTAGAGGTGGGAGGATGATGGGATCTCAGCATCTTAGGGCTAAAGGGGACCATAGAATCCATTGTATTATATCTAAGGGGGTAAATGTTTGGCTTTCAAAATGTATACCTAGATGGGCTGCTGAAGTTTTCAGGGACAAATTCAGTAGCACTAAGGCCCATGGAAGAATATTACCATTTTGTTGAATGAAAGAAGTAATGTGCTTCTAAAGCTGATTATACTTTTCAGTATATTTTTTAATACTTTGAATATATTATTTGAAATATATGAATATATTATTTGAAAATATATATTTTGAAGTTTTTGAAAGGTGAAGGGGTGTTAGCTCCTGAAGTGAAGGATGGAGTGTAACACAAACTCCACCTGGAGCCTGTAGAGGCTTCTATATCTCCTAGAAAACAAAGCATTCTCCATCAAGAAGCCAGCCTATACCTCTAGAATTCTACCCCTTCAGTGGTTTCTATCCCCTTCTCCCTAATACCCTCCTACCTGCCTGCCCCAGGCCATGATGTTTGTGACCAAACCAGACCACTGTACTTGGCTCATCCCAGACCTTGAGGGCTGTCATTCTGAAGTGTCCCCATATAGAGACCGAATCTGTCCCTGTGGCTTTTACTCAGCATTCCACTACTCTGCTGCCTCCAAGATAGGAAATTCCACTGCCTCCCTTTAGTGCCTTGCTACTAGTCTGCCCTCCTTGGTCTTGTCCTAAATCCCCTGGGTTACTCTGACCTCCACCTCCCAGGATTAGTGCCACTCTCTGCGCCCCTCCCATATTTGAGATTTCCAATATAGGGTGTTAGGGCCCTCTGAGTCCCTAGTCCTGGGCTGTCCTATCTATGCTAGTGACTGACCAGTTACTGCCCACTGCCATTTCCAGAGCCTTGAAAGTTCCATGTTTCCTATCTCTGGTCATGATGGAAGGCTACTCAGCATGGGCACAGTCCCCTTTCCTGTTGCTGCTCACAGGCTTCTGGTTGACTTCCACAGTTCTGTGGTGAAAGAAAAAACTTCCTATGGTTTTTCATTAGATTACTCAGTCATTATTTGGTCAGATAAGAACTTCGGGGTTTTGCTAGAGCAGACATGGGAGAGCTAGGTGGTCTTGCTTTCCATTCAGGGAACCATCTCATCAGGAAATCTTTACTCTTTCAAATACAGCAGGCCTTCCCTTCATACCGATCCTACCTCCTGCTTAATATGAAAACAAAGGAAATATAACCAGACAAAATCCCTCCAAAATGGGCAAACTTTCCATGTCGTTTGGATCCATGCAGTACAGTGGAAGGAGCACTTCGTTGGAGTCAGAGGACCTAGCTTCAAGTCCCAGCTTCACAACTTACTAGCCCTGGTATCTTAGGCAAGTCAATTCAATTCTTTAGACTTCATTTCTTCATCTGCAAAATGGGTATAGTAATGAAATATTTGCTTTACCTACCTTATTGCAAGAAAAGTGCTTTATAAATTACATAAGCTTCATTAATAAGAACTATTATTATTGAAATGAAATAATGTGTGGAAGAGGTTTTGTAAACTTTGAAAATTATACAGATGTCAATTATTATTACAGTGCTATGTGATAAAGAGCTTCAAAGCAACAAAAATGTCATTTGAGTGCATCCAATTTGCTGGATTACTCAAGTGGCCCATTTACTTTAAGGCAGCAAAGCTCTCAGAGTTGAAGAATTTTACATCAAATTCAGAAATGGTTTTTTAAAAATCCTTTGGAATACTAGATGTCAATATATTCAGAGGAACCCTGAGAAGTCCTCCTCTGACACAATAATGCTCCAAATCAATGAAATCTTTATTCCTGCGATTATAATGGCACTTTTAACACCAAGATTATAGGATACCGTATAAGGCTGCTGATCACATGCTGAGTCTTTCTAGGCAAAATAACATTACAAATAACATGAGCAACAGCATCTCTCAAAGGGAAATAGGGACACACGATATACCCATGCATACCCGCACATAGCCAACGTGCCATTTATTTCAACAGAACCTTTAAAATTATTTCAGCAATACTTTGAACTCTATTATTCAGTATTGTACTCCAATGGCCTCTCTGCAGATAGAGAAATGTCTTTTATATAGATAAACAAGAGTGGTTATGTACTATGATGACTACAACTTTGAGCAGAGCTCTAACTAGGGTGAAGGAACTGGCATTTTGACCCACAGTCCTGAAATTTAAGGATCAACAACATTTCAGTTCTTTCACCCAGTAAAATACAACTGAGCTTAGTATGAGCTAGCAGGAAAAATTAGTTTAAAACAGGAAGTTGGCAGATAGAAGACTTTTGTTCTTCCTGTACGACCTGCCTCCACAGCATTTGTTTCTCAATGTTCCAGGGTTGCTGTCTGTGGGGGGTCTCTGTTTCCCTGCCATGGAATAATAATATCCCTCAGTGTTGACTTGTGCTTCAAAGGTCTCCCCTCAAGGTACCTGTCCATGTTCACCTAGGATAGCGATAGGGATTGAACTTCTCACTTTATTGATATATGAAACTCCTCTATGACAAATGCCTTGCCTTGCACGATGGCGCCCTCTCTGCCACTGAGAGTTTTAGGGAGTTACCTAGGCCCTAGAGCACCAAGAGGCTACATGACTTGTCACAGTTTACATGGGCAGCTTGTGTCAGTGGAGGAACATGAACCTAGGTCTTCCCAGCTCCTGCTTAAATGTTTATTGTCATCTTTAAAACTTATTTAACAATTTAAAATTTATCTTTAAAAGGTAATTTGAGGGGGAGGAGCCGAGATGGTAGAGAACTCTTGTCTGAACTCTCCCCCCAAACCCTCCAAACATAAATAATGCCATTGAATAATTCTCAGACGAGCAAAACCCACAGAAGATGGGGTGAAATAATTTTGCATCCAAAGACAACTTATAAGTTCAGCAGGAAAGATGTGACTCACCTGGGTGAGCATGGAGCATAGTCTATTACAGGCCTAGCACTGACTCAGCCCCAGCAAACCAGGAGGAGCAGGCCCTGGGAATCACTGAATCGACAATAGCTGAAGCTGCTTCCAGAACTCTGAGATCACATATAGTGGTGGGGTGTGAGGAGTCAAACAACTGGTCAGGAAGGATTGCAAGGGCCTCTTTGCTAGCACCACAGCAGTACTCTGTTGCTTTGCCCATACTCAGCTCTAGGTTGCAGTCCTGGGTGGCAGTCCCAGGCAAGGAGGAGAACTAGCATACCAGAGTTTGCAGCAGCAGTGGAGGGGGGCACCTTCCTCACAGTTCCAGGGCACAAAAGAGTTCTTACAGTCACTCACAGACCAGAAGATAGGTCAGGAGATTGGTAAACACCTCTCCTTAGATCCTATCAACTTAGAAAAATTGAAAATTTACAAGTACCTGGAAGTATCTCTGAAAACATCTGCACAAACCCCTGAAGCTTGGGGAAATGCTCCCTTCACCCTGGAAGCAGAGCCCCCCTACTTTAACAAAGTGTTAAAAATCAAGAAATAGGCTGAGAAAATAACCATAGAAAGTCACTACAGTGACAAGAAAGATCAAAACACACACTCAGAAGAAGATAAAGTTGAAGCTCCTACATCTAAAACCTCTAATAAAAATGTGAATTAGTCTAAGGGCATGGAAGAACTCAAAAAGGATTGTGAAAAGCAAATAAGAGAGGTAGAGGAAAAACTGGGAAGAGAAATGAGAGTGATGAAAGAAAATCATGGAAAAGGAGTTAACAGCTTGGTAAAAGAGGAACAAAAAAATACTGAGAAAAATAATACTTCAAAAACAGACTAGGTCAAATGGTAGAAGATGCACAAGAATCCAGTGAGGAGAAGAATGCCTTAAAAAGCAGAATTAGTCAAATGGAAGAAGAGGCACAAAAATTTACTAAAGAAAAAAACTCCCTAAAAATTAGAATTGAGCAAATGGAAGCTAATGACTTTATGATAAATCAAAAAACACAATAAAGCAAAACCAAAAGAATGAAAAAATAGAAGACAATGTGAAATATCTTAATGGAAAAACAACTGACCTGGAAAACAGATCCAGGAGAGATCATTTTAAAAATATTGAACTGCCAGAAAGGTATGACTAGAAAAAGAGCCTAGATATCATCTTTCTTTTCATTATTAAATTATTTTAAACTTAAATACACAATAAGGAAAAAAGAAATATAAGCTTAATAAGAAAAACAAGAAATGAAAAAGTAAGTATTGCCATGTGCACAACAGAACATAAGATTGGATTCAAAATATACAGCAATAAATTTTCATTTCAAGAAAGCCTATATAATACTACACATTGTGTTCAGAGTTATCCATCTTGGTTTTCTTGCAAGTTTTCTTTTGTGCTTTGCTATGTACTCTTTACTTTGGTCTTTCTGCCTGCCTACCAAACCCCATACCTCCAAAAGCCAGAATTAAGCACAAATACATATGTGTGTGTTCGTGTGTGTATACTTACATATTCATATATATATATATATATATATATACACTTAGATACTAAAAGCATACTCATATATAGACATATACATTCATATACATCTATGTAAGATTATATTATACTTGTTTGTCCTGTTTCTCTAAGGGTGGATAACTTCTTCTCTCATAAGTCCAAGTCTTTCCATATTTTTCTAAGTCCACCAACTCATCATTTCCTACATCACACTGTCTAGTTGTTTTAAATAGCCTAAAACAATATTGACTAATATGGCTGACATATAGTACAGTTTCCCTATTTCTTTCTCTTTTGATTAAATCTATTTTAGCTTTAACTTTTTCTGAGATCATGATAACTACCCAACTTTTTCCTAATAAATTCTACTCCTGATCTTTATTTTTATGTTCGTGTGTATCTCTTATTTCCTATCCCTCCTGACTCTTCTTCCTATTACTTAACCCCCTTCTCCAAAGATCCCTCCTTTATCCTCTCCCCCACCCCATTCTTTTCCCTTTTCCTCTTGTTTCTATCTATACTTTTATAGCCTTCCAAACATTTGTTATTCCCTCTTTATCCCATTCCCATTAATCTAGACCCTTCTCTGCTTCCCTCTTATACTATTTCTTCACCCTCTTATTTCTTTGTAAATTTAGAATATGTTTATTCCTTTCTAAATATATTGTTCTCTCTTTAACCTAGATCTGATGCAAGTAGGATTCTCTTTAAAAATCCCTCTCTTATTCTCTTTCCTTTACTTATCACCTTAGCCTTTTATTTCTTTCTGAATTTAAAAGACTTCTATACCCTTCTAGGTATATTTATATTGTTCCCTCTTTAACCCATTTCCAATAAGAGTAGGGTTCTAGAACTACCAGTCCTCCTCCCCCATCTACTTCCTCTGTGCTAGTTCTTCTCCTTGTATCTCATTTTCCTTCTACCTTTTCCTAAACAGTTTTACTTTTTTAAATCACATAATACTCAGATCTACCCTAATGTTTCTTTCAAACTACCCAATTATTAATAATAATCTTAGATATATGTTTTATACTTCTTCATATAAAAAGTAAATAGGCTGTCCTTATTCAGTCCCTTGTAATTAGTCTTTGATATATACCTCATACTGTTCTTGAATCCTGCATATCAAAATTTCTACTACAATTGGGGCTTTGTTTTGTTTTTTTGCAACAAAATCCTGAAAAGTCTTGTAATTCTTTGGATATCCATTTTTTCATTCAGGATTATGTTTAACTTTGCTGGGTATGAAATTTTCAGTTGCCACCCCAGTTCTTTTGCTCTTCAATATATAGTGTTGCATGTGAATATAACCTGTGGTAGAGCATTTTGAGGTTGTATTGGTCTGATCAGCCACAGTTAGACACACTGAAACTTCACTTCATCATGGTGATGTCATTTTGGTCCTCTTCGAAAAGGGAGGACAACAACCAACCAACCAGACAGTGTTCTAAGACCTGTCCTGTCCTGTCCTTTCCCAAAACCTTAAGCCTACTGCACTATGAAGCTGGGACGCCAATGGGCCCCTGCCTAAGAGTTCTTCTGGACCCTCCTGGTTTTAGAGTGATTATCAATAGTAACTGTTGCTCTTTCTTTCCCAGCCTGATGTCTTTCTTTTTCTTGGCCTTAAAGGGGCCATGCCCTGGCTACTTCTTAAGCAGGCCTATTCAATGAATGGGCCTTGCCTCACCCTAAGTGAGTACCTGCAAAGACCTTGGCCTAAAGGGCCCAAGGTCTTCCAGTGCATCCTGGGTCATCTCCAGTCATCCTGAGGAATATCAGGTCACTGGATTCAGATGGCTCTGGAAGAGAAGTGAGGCTGGTGACCTGTACAACCCTTCCTCACTCAAAACAAAGTCAAGTGCAAGTCATGTCCTCATTTCTCTGATGGCATGGTCTTCTTGCAGCAACGAAGGATGAACACAATCCAAGACCTGTGGTATTTTAGTGTCACCACTGTTAGGTCTTGTGTGATTCTAATTGTAGTTCTATCATATTTCAATTTTTTTTCCTTGTTCAAAATATTTTATTCTTGAGCTGAGGGTTTTGGAATCTGACTATGATATTCCTGTAAGTTTTCCTCATAGGATCTTTTTCAGGTGGTGCTGAGTGGATTTTTTTTTGTATTTCTAGTTTCTCCTCTTGTTCTACCACTTCAGCACAATTTTCTTTAATTATTTCTCATATTATTATATCAAGATATTTTTTCTGATTGTAGTGTTCAGGTAGTCTAATTATTCTTATGTCTCCTCTTCTTGATCTGTACTCAAGATCAGTTGTTTTTCTTATGAGATGTTTCACATTCTCTTCTGTTTTTTCATTCTTTATATTTGATTTTATTATGTCTTGACCTCATAACTTCACTGGCTTCCCCTTGTCCAATTCCAATTTTCAAGGAGTCATTTTCTTCTTTGATCTCCTCTTCCAGATGGTTGACTTTCTTTTCATAATCTTCCTGTTTTTCTTAGATCGGTTTTATTTATGAATTTTTTTCTTAATCTCTCTAATTTGATTTTTTAAGTTTTTTTTAAGTTCTTCTATGAATTATTTTTGAGAAGGTAACCATTTGACATTACTCTTTGGGGTAGAAGAGGCTTTTTTTTTTTTGCTTTGGTATCCTCCTCTAAAGATGAACACCAGTCTTCTTTATTTCCATAATAACTTTCTATAATTGGATTCTTTTTCCTTTTCTTGTTTATTATTTTTTTAATATTTGTAATAGCTTATTATTCTAATCACTTCTAGTCCTAGGGTATGGGGGATGATGCCTCTGGTCTCAGATCCTCCTTCAGTATTCCCCGTTGGCCTGGAACTGTAATCAAGAACTTCACCCTCCTGTAAGTGTCCACAGCCAGTGGCATCCCTGCCCCACTGCTTCTGCATTCACTGAATGTATGCTATTTCTTTCTTGTCCAGGGTCACATATGGGCATCACAGCTGGGCCTGGTGTCCCTTTTCAGCAGAGTTTCCCTCAATCTTCCCTCACTTAGATCCTCAACTTTCCACACTGTCCAGGAGGTGAAAATTCCTGTGCCTGGGGTCAAGGCTGCTCCCAACCCAGCTAGCCCAAAAGGTCACTGCTTGTTATTTCAGTGGAACTAATCTAGAGGTGTTTACTCTTCACAGGAACCAAATCTCTGTCCTGGGATTTTTCTTTGGATCTTCTCTGGTTGTCCAAGGAGGAACCACTGTTCTGCCCCAATTCTTGTTTACCTTTATGACTCTATGTTCACCCTGAGGCTTTATTCTGTCTTGTTCTATGGGAAAAATCTGGAAGAGCTTGGAATTTTCTGAATATCCAAGGAATATTATAGTCAAATTCCAGAGCTCCCAGGTCAAGGATAAAATATTGCGAGCAACAAGAAAGAAACAATCCAAGTATTATGGAGTCACAGTCAGAATAACAAAAGATTATAGAATCTTAGGGTTTAGAACATGATATTACAGAGGGTAAAGGAGCTAGAATTACAAGCAAGAATCCAATTACAAACGACCCAGAAAAACTGAGCATAATCCTTCAGGAGAAAAAATGGACATTCAATGAAATAGAGGGTTTCCAAGCATTACCAGAGCTGAATAGGAAATTTGACTTTCAAATATAAGACTCAAGAAAAGCATAAAAAGATAACAGGAAAGAAAAATCACAAGAAACTTAATAAGGTTAGACTGTTTACATTCCTACATGGAAAGATGATACTTTTAACTTGTAAGAACTTTCTCATTATAGGGCAGTTAGAAGGAGCATATGTAGACAGAGGGCACATGTGTGAATTGAATTGAATATGAGTATGAAGAAATGATATCTAAAAAAATAAAATTAAGGTACGAGAGAGGAATGTACAAGGAGAAAGGGAAAAGGAGAAGTAGAATAGGGTAAATTATGTCACGTAAAAGAGACAATAAAAAGGTTTTACAGTAGAAGGAAAGAAGGGGAAGTTGAGGGGAGACAGTTGAACCTTATTTTCATCAGAATTGGCTCAATGGTGGAATAACATACATACTCAATTGGATATAAAAAAACTATCTTACCATAATGGAAAGTAGGAGAGAAAAGGGATAAGACAAGGGGGGACTGATAGAAGGGAGGGTTGTTTGGGGGAGGGGTAGTCAGAAACAAAACACTTTTGAGGAGGGACAGGGTGAAAGGAGAGAGAGAATACAATAAATGGGGGCATAGGATGGAGGAAATACATTTAGCAATAGTAACCATGAAAAGAAACTTTGAAGCAAGTTCTCTGATAAAGGCCTCATTTCTCATACATATAGAAAACTAAGTCAAATTTATAAAAACAAGAACCATTCCCTAAATGACAAAAGATATGAACAGTTTTCAGATGAAGTAATCCAAGCCTTCTATAGCTATATGAAAAAATGTTCTAACTCACTACTGATTGGAGAAATTCAAATTAAAACACTTCTGAGGTACTACTTAATACCTATGATTAGATTAGCTAATAGGACAGAAAAGGAAAATGACAAATGTTGGAGGGAAGGTGGAAAAAATGAGATATTAATGTACTGTTGGTGGAATGTGAAATGATTCAGTAGAGCAATTTGAAACTATGCCCCAACAGCTATAAAACCATGCACAGCCTTTGACCTAGTAATACCACAAGTAGGTCTGTATCCCAAAAGGGATTTTACAAAAGGAAAAGGACAGATAAGTACCAAAATATTTATAGTGGTTATTTTTTGGTGGCAAAGAATTGGAAATTGAGGGGATGCCCATCAATTTGGGGAATTGTTGAACAAATTGTGGAATATGATTATGATGGAATACTACTGTGCTATAAGAAATAATGAGCAGGATGCTCTCAGAAAAAACCTGGAAAGACTGACATGAGCTGATGCAAAGTGAAATGTACTGGGTACAAAGCAACAACATTATAAGATGATCAGCAATGAGTGACTTAACTATTCTCAACAATACAATGATCCCAGACAACTCTGAAGAACTTATGATGAAAAATGCTATCCATCTCCAGAGAAAGAACTAATGGTGTCTAAATACAGATTGAAGCATACTTTTTTGAACTTCTTTATTTTTCTTGAGGTTTTATTTTTTTGTCTGTTTTCTTTCACAACATGACTAATGTGGAAATATTTTGCATGATACATATGTATAATCTATAGAGAACTGTTTTCCTTCTCAATGGGGGGGAGGAGGAATAAAGAAGATAATTTGAAACTGATAAAATTGATAGATAAAATTGAAAGATAAAATTTGTTTTAAAAAACAAATATTAAAAATTGTTTTTACATGTAACTAGGGGAATATAAAATTTTTAAAAAAAGGTGATTTGAGAAGAAGGTTTTGGACTACTTGCCCCAAAGGGCACTTGCCTCAAAACCAGAATTTCTAGATATGAATCTGCTACTGGGGTAGCATACATGTACCGTGCATCATTATTCCCATGATAGGAATGGTTTTGCACTGAATGAGCATACCACCTCCCTTCTTTAGCCCTCTTGTTTCCAATAGCAAATATGACATGACTGCTTATGATTTAATTTTTAGACATCAAACAAAGCAAAACTTTATGTGAAGCTAACAGGTCCATATGGAGATGAAATTAACAGCTCTAGCACTGGGTTAGAACAGTATTGTTTTGGATCAAAAGTAATTTCAATCACAACTTTGATGCCATTAGCCTCATTCTCAAACAAACTGTGCTTACCAACCCAAACTTTACTAGGTAGGTGATGTGATACTGAATGTGATTTGTTTTAAAAAGCCCAGTTTTCAGTCACTTGAACAATATAATCTTCTGATACCTATTCTTTAGCAATGTAACAATCTCTAGTAGAGATGAAAGGGATGGAGGGACAGAGAGAGAATCTTGTAGCCCTTGTGAAAAGGAGAAAAAAATATTATAAATCATATCTCCAAATCTGGTAGTGGTGTTTCCCTAGTTCTGGGATGATATCCTCCCTCTGCCTTCATGGGCTTGCACTTGCTGACAAAAGTCATTATATCTTTGTGAAAAAATATTAAAAACAACTTTTTATTTTATGATATATATTCTATAATATCAATTCTCAAGGTTCAGCTGTATCTGCATATTTGCAGTATTATCTGAGTTGTTTTCTACTTATTTTTTTTTTAATTTAGAAATTTAGCTTCCCTGGAAAAATTATGAAATAGTATTTCTCTAAAGCCTTTTCGAGATTTCAGAGAAAGGCAAGTATCTTAGGAAGATTCTGAAGATCACCTGGCAGGATAAAATACCAGACACTGAGAAGCTTTCTCAAACTAAACTGACAAGTATTTAAACTTTAGTGCAGAGAACACAACTCTGATGGGCAAGTCACTTTTGAATGCCAAACGTATGCTTGCCAAAAAGATTATTTTATGGAGAACTCACACAGGGCCAGCACTCACATGGTGGTCAGGAAAAGTGATACAAAAACACTCAAAGTCTATCTTAAGAACTTTAGAACTGATTGTGAGACATGGGAGATACTAGCACAGGACCACTCAGCATGGTGGGCCCACATCAGAGAAGGTTCTGTGCTCTATGAGCAAAGCAGAATTGAAGTAGCTCAAAAGAAATGTGAGATGCACAAATTTAGAGAATCTACCCCAAATGTTCACATGGACTATTTGTTCCCAACCTATGGTAGAGCATTCCATGCTTGTATTTGTCTGATCAGTCACAGTCAGACACATTGTAATTTGATTCTAACATAGTGATGTTAGTTTGGTTCACCTCTCTAGAGAAGGTCAACCATCAGTCAGATAGGAGGAGGACAAAAAGGGCCTTCTTAGAGAAATGGATTAAGGATGATAACTTAACTATTGTCTAGATAAGATTATTACCTACCAGTGAATTCATTGACCCATAAGACCCATCCAAAAAAGTGCCCTCTTTCAACTGAAAAGGAAGCACTTTCTCTACTTCCTATTCAGTGTGATTCTTGATATAGACATCAAAGAAAGAGAACCCCCATTGATTCCTCCAGGAGAGTGTTTCAAGAAGACTGAGATGGAAGATCAACCCAGACTCCCTTACCTGATATCTTAGAGAACAGTCATATCTGAGAGCATGAGTGAATGTGCCAATTTGGGCAACCCTCCCTTCCTCCCTCCCTCCCTCCCTTCCCTCCACCTCTGTCTATCTCAGTAAGAAATGGATATAAATCAATGGTAAATTAAATACAACTATGTGCCTAAGTAGTAAAGTATTAGTATATATATTGTTTTTCTTCCACATTCTGAAGGCAGAATGAACAAGTAGTGAAGAGGTGTACGTATTTCTTATACCTGGGCAAAATCTATAATAAACCATTTTTCTCCCTGGTTATAACCAATTTATGTGAGAAAAACTTTGTACGTAATATAGGAAGACGGGACACCCAGGTGGCAACAACAGCCACAGTACCATAGGAGGATAACTCATTCAACCAACAAACATTAAGTAGTTACTGTGTGTCAGGCACTGTGCTAAGCTGTGGGAATACAAAGACGGAAATGAAAATTGTCCCAACCCTCTAGAAGCTTATACTCTAATAATGGAATGAACACATGCCTATACATAATGTGTACAGAAGGAATACAAAGTCATTTGAGGAGAAAGTACACCGATGGTTTGTGAAAATCAAGAAGGACTTTATCTAGGAGGTGGTTCCTGAGATGAGTCCTAAATTATCAGGGGCTCTAATAACTGAAAGTGAGGAAGGAGTCCATTTCAGCCATCTAGACAGCCAGCACAAAGGCACAGAGTTTGGGGATAGATTAGGTCAATAGAGTTGGTTCACAGAACATGTAAAGTAGGGTAACATAAGGGAAAACTGGAAATATACGAAGAGTACAGGATGTGAAGAGATTTAAATAGCATACAGAAAAGTTTACAGCTAGGTCTCAGTGAGTATAAAAAAGGAATTCTGTGAAGTAGTTGGATTATTCAAATTTGCTTTATTTAAAGTTGTAACTATAAATAAAATATGGTCACATATGAAAATAAGCACTGAAAAATTTTAAAAATAAGTTTTTCTCAGGGTGTTAATATAATAGTACAGGATAAGAAAAATGTATTTCTGGTTCACTATATAATAAAAATAATAATAGTATTTAGTGCTTTAAGGTTTGTGAAATAAATATTATTTTATTTTTATCATCACAATAACTCAGCAAGATAGGTGCTGTTATTATCTCGATTTTACAAATGAGGAAACTGAGGCACAGAAAGGTTAAGGGACTTGCCCAGGATCATAGAGCTAGCAAAGGTCTAAGACTGGTTTTGCAAACAGGTCTTACTGACTCCAAGTCCAATGCGCTATCCACTTTGCCACCAAGTAATTTATAGAAAGCAAAATATAAAAATAAAAATTAGTATCGAAACTAAAGATAAGCTTATACTGATGATAGGACAATCATTATTGTTGTCTGAAATATTTTAACAGTGTAGACTGACTTGTTTTCTCTCTCTTTAAATCTTCATACGTACCCTGGTAGGTACACAGAGAGCTTCATTCACATCGAGAGTAAATTGGAGTGCTCACAATTGTACCAAAGAAACAAATAGAGGGAAAGGAAAGTGAATGGTAATTTAGATAGCACTTACTATGTGCCAGGCACTGTACTAAGCACTTCTGCAATTATCTCATTTGATCCTCAAAACAACACTTTAAGATAGGGGATATCTCCATTTTACAGTTAAAGAAATTGAGGCAAACCGAGGTTAAGTGATTTGCCCAGGGCCACACAGCTAGCAAGTATCTGAGGCTAGATTTGAATTCAGGTCTTCCTGATTTCAGGCGTGGCCCTGATTCACTGTGCTAATCCAGTGTAATTGGATGATCTGGAACATTATCTAAAATCAATAATGTATAATTCTTGTCACATGGAATAATGCACTTAATAAATGTGCATTGATTGATGCTTGGAACATGATGCTTTTGTCCTTGCAATATTTTTCAATAGCTGTGCTTACAAACACAGGCAACTAGGTGGTACAGTGGATAGAGCACTCAGCTTGGAATCAAGAAGATTCATCTTCATGGGCTCAAATCTGGCCTCAGACACTTACTAACTGTGAGGCTGGGTAAGTCACTTAACCCTGATTGCTTCAGTTTCCTCATCTGTGAAATAAGATGGAGGTGGAAATGGCAAACTACTCCAGTATTTTTGCCAAGAAAACCCCAAAATGGAGTAACACATGACTAAAAAAACAACTGAACATCACATGCCAAACCAGAAATAACTTGAAAACCAGTCAGCAAGGCTTTCTTATTTTCCCATGAAAGAAAGGGGAGAGATGGATAGTTGTAGCCTGTCAGAGCACAAGGATTTTGGAACTGATAAACAAACGTTAGTTTTTATTTAAAATTGTCTGCATTACCTCCTAACAAAAATGTTTGGCGATTCTTAGACATTTTAAATCTAGGCTGAGTTTTTTTCCTTCTTAGAGATGTAAGTTCTGAAGGCATCCTTTTCTGGACTGTCTATTTAATTCACATTAAAAACGTTTTAATCAGTGTATCCACCTTCTATTATATTTTTGGATATTTTGCTTTTGTTTCCTCATCTGCAGTGGCTGCCTCTCCAATAATTTTAACAATACATAATTAATTTTTAATAAGTTAATTCAATCAAGTGCTTGAACCAACCAGTATTGGCAGTAAAAGGTTCTTTGCTCTTTACTTCATTTCCATTTTCTTTCACTGCTTAAAATAAACATGAAGCTTTTATTGAAATAACTGCTCTGCTAAAAAGGATGTGTTTTTAACTGAATATTCAATACATAACAGCTAAAAGACATTCCATTTGTATCATTGTAACACTTCAATTTCTTGTAGATGTTTGAAACTACAAAAAGCTAATGCAGTTTTGATCTTTTCTTTAGCCTTATTGCGTAGTTTGTCATATTCTACACTGTAAATTCAAACATTCTGACATCTTGTGCACTTTTAGAGTTACCATGACCACATTCATATCATTCAATTACATCAAATTTTTCTTCTAATATATTAACAAGACTTTCTTTTTTTCATGGGCAGTATTTCTATCTGAAGTATTCTTTCTTTTGTCCATTTTGTTAAGGTCTCTTTTTAAAAAAAGAAATTAACACAGCTGTTGGTAACAGTACACAGCAGTCTATCACATACCAACAATAAAAATCTTCAACTAGATCTCATTTTGGCTCACATTAAGCGTAAGTTGATTTCATTTTATAATTCACACTAAATTAAACTGCATATTATTCCAACTCACGTTAGTCCCAGCCTAACAATATCTAATGGTCTTTTCTCCATCCTCACCCTTCTTAATTTATCTTCTATCAGCAATTATCTTTAAGCAGAGGACAAAAAACTGAATATGTCTAGCCTCAGTATCCACCCCCTCCATTTTCAATCCCACATCACCAACTGTCTAGTGGACATTTCAAATTGAATGTCCAAGAGTTATCTCAATTCAACATGTTACCATTCCTCCAAAACTCACTTGTCCATATTTTCCTATTGCTGTTGAAAATACCATCATTCTGGGGGCGGAGCCAAGGTGGCGGAGTAGAAAGACGCACATACACATAGCTCCGAACCCACAACCCACAGAACAACTACAAAGAAGTAACTCACGGCGAATTCTGCACCCAGAGGCCACAGAACATTGGAGCGAGGGAGATTTCTGTTCCGGAGAGACCTGCAAACCTCTCGTAAAAGGTCCTTCGTGCTGCGGACTGGGCGCCGGGACTGGGAGCTGAGTACAGCCCTGCCGTGGCCGCGGCACCGAGAGGAACAGATCCAAGCGGGCTTCAGGGACGGGATCTCCAGCGGCCGCACAAGTACCTCCACCCACAGGTGACGGGGGTCTGTGAGAGAGTCCCTTTGGTGGGTCGAGGGGGGAGTGGGGTGCCCCCATGGCTCGGGCCCCCTCGGGAGACAGAAGCTGAGGGGCAGCGGCAGACCAGGGCTCCCCAAGCAGGCAGGAGCCTGGATCCATTGTTGAAGGTCTGTGCATAAACCCCCTGAGGGAACTGAGCCTGAGAGGCAGCCCTGCCCTCACCTGAGCATTTGAATTTAATCTCACACAGAATAGCAGCCCTGCCCCCGCCAAAAGCCCTGAGGCTGGAAGCAGCATTTGAATCTCAGACCCCAAACACTGGCTGGGAGGATCAGGAGGTGAGGTGGGTGTGAGGAAAATATTCAGAGGTCAAGTCACTGGCTGGGAAAATGCCCAGAAAAGGGAAAAGAAATAAGACTATAGAAGGTTACTTTCTTGGTGAACAGGCATTTCCTCCCTTCCTTTCTGATGAGGAAGAGCAATGCTTACCATCAGGCAAAGACACAGAAATCAAGGCTTCTGTGTCCCAGCCCACTCAATGGGCACAGGCCATGGAAGAGCTCAAAAAGAATTTTGAAAATCAAGTTAGAGAGGTGGAGGAAAAGCTGGGAAGAGAAATGAGAGACATGAAGTCAAAGCATGAACAGCAGATCAGCTCCCTGCTAAAGGAGACCCAAAAAAATGTTGAAGAAAATAACACCTTGAAAACTAGCCTAACTCAATTGGCAAAAGAGGTTCAAAAAGCCAATGAGGAGAAGAATGCTTTCAAAAGCAGAATTAGCCAAATGGAAAAGGAGATTCAAAAGCTCACTGAAGAAAATAGTTCTTTCAAAATTAGAATGGAACAGATGGAGGCTAATGACTTTATGAGAAACCAAGAAATCACAAAACAAAACCAAAAGAATGAAAAAATGGAAGATAATGTGAAATATCTCATTGGAAAAACAACTGACCTGGAAAATAGAGCCAGGAGAGACAATTTAAAAATTGTGGGCCTACCTGAAAGCCATGATCAGAAAAAGAGCCTAGACATCATCTTTCATGAAATTATCAATGAAAACTGCCCTGAGATTCTAGAACCAGAGGGCAAAATAAATATTCAAGGAATCCACAGAACACCGCCTGAAAGAGATCCAAAAAGAGAAACTCCTAGGAACATTGTGGCCAAATTCCAGAACTCCCAGGTGAAAGAGAAAATATTGCAAGCAGCTAGAAAGAAACAATTCAAGTATTGTGGAAATACAATCAGGATAACACAAGATCTAGCAGCTTCTACATTAAGGGATCGAAGGGCATGGAATAGGATATTCCAGAAGTCAAAGGAACTAGGACTAAAACCAAGAATCACCTACCCAGCAAAACTGAGTATAATACTTCAGGGGAAAAATTGGTCTTTCAATGAAATAGAGGATTTTCAAGCATTCTTGATGAAAAGACCAGAGCTGAAAAGAAAATTTGACTTCCAAACACAAGAATGAAGAGAAGCATGAAAAGGTGAACAGCAAAGAGAAGTCATAAGGGACTTACTAAAGTTGAACTGTTTACATTCCTACATGGAAAGACAATATTTGTAACTCTTGAAACATTTCAGTATCTGGGTACTGGGTGGGATTACACACACACACATGCACACACGCACACACACATAGAGACAGAGTGCACAGAGTGAATTGAAGAGGATGGGATCATATCTTAAAAAAAAATGAAATCAAGCAGTGAGAGAGAAAGATATTGGGAGGAGAAAGGGAGAATTGAATGGGGCAAATTATCTCTCATAAAAGAGGCAAGCAAAAGACTCATTAGTGGAGGGATAAAGAGGGGAGGTGAGAGAAAAACATGAAGTCTACTCTCATCACATTCCACTAAAGGAAAGAATAAAATGCCTACTCATTTTGGTAGGAAAACCTATCTTACAATACAGGAAAGTGGAGGATAAGGGGATAAGCAGAGTGGGGGGGGATGATAGAAGGGAGGGCATGGGGAGGAGAGTGCAATTTGAGGTCAACACTCATGGGGAGGGATAGGATCAAAAGAGAATAGAAGTAATGGGGGACAGGATAGGATGGAGGGAAATATAGTTAGTCCTATACAACACAACTATTATGGAAGTCATTTGCAAAACTACACAGATTTGGCCTATATTGAATTGCTTGCCTTCCAAAGGGAAGGGGTGGAGAGGGAGGGAGATAAAGAAGTTGGAACTCAAAGTGTTAGGACCAGCTGTAATGTTCTTACCACTAGGAAATAAGAAATACAGGTAAAGGGGTATAGAAAGCTATCTGGCCCTACAGGACAAAAGAGAAGACAGAGACAAGGGCAGAGAGGGATGATAGAAGAGAGAGCAGATTGGTCATAGGGGCAATTAGAATGCTTAGCGTTTGGGGGGGGAGGGGAGAAAAGGGGAAAAATTTGAAACCCAAAATTTTGTGAAAATGAATGTTAAAAGCTAAATAAAAAAAAAAAAGAAAAAAAAAAGAAAATACCATCATTCTTCTAGTCTCCTAACATCATAATATTGGTGTTATTCTCAGCTTCTTACTGTTTCTTACTCCAAATAAACCCAATCACTTGAAAAATCTTGCCATTTTTACCATCACAGAATCTCTCATATCCAACCCCTTCACATAATTCACCCATCTTAGCTCTGGCCCTCGTCACTTCTCACTTACATTATTGCAGTGAACTCCCAATTGTTATATCTGCCTCATGTCTCTCTGTACTACATTCTATCCTCCACAATGCTGCAAAAGTGATTTTCCTTAAGCACAGGTTTGTCCATGTCACTGTCCTGCTCAGTAAACTCCAGTGACTCCCTGTGTTTTCTGCCAGTGTTCTTATCATGAAGTCGCAGATCAGGGTGTCTGAGAAAACATTTCAAAAGGTTGGCAAATTCAGGTGGGGACAAACTTACATCTTTACTTTCATTGACTTATAACTGAAATCAAGTAGTTTCTTTAATTATTTAAAAACATTATTCTGAGCATAGGCTTCATCAGAGTTCACAACACACACAAAAAGTTAAGGATTCCTACTCTAGAATAAAATGCAAACTCCTCTAATTTATTTTTCAAGTTCTTCACAACCTTACCCCATACTATCTTTTCCAAACTCATTAGATATTATTCCCTCTCCTACTCTCTGAAATCCAGCCAAAGTCTGTCTCTCATATAAGACACTTCATTTCCTGTCTTTGTGACTTTTCACTTAGTAGGAGTTTAATAAATTTTTGTCAACTGATTGACCAATCCTAAATGTAATAGGGAACCAATATAGTCTATTGAGTGATCAGATCTGAGTTTTAGTTTTGGCAGATATGTAGAAGACAGATTTTGGAAGAACAAGCCTAACAACAGGAAAACCAATTAGAAGTCTATTTCAATAGTCCAGACCAGAAGTGATAAGAGACTAAAATATGATTGTATTTGTGTTCATAAAGGGGAGAGAATGGATACAGTGTATATAGGGATTCTATGAATGTAGAAACAATATGGTTTGGCAACCAATTGGCTACATGAAGTATGTGACAATGAGGAACAAGGAATGACACCAACGTTACAAAGCCATTTGAACCTAAAATAAATTTCTCTAGACTAGTAATATTTAGAAGGACAGATAAATATATTTCTAACCTGATAGTCTAGAAGAGTGGCCAGTTTTTTGGTCTCTTTTCTGCCTCTCCTCCAGTCAGGAAGCAAAGTCTTCCTTGGAGGGGGCAGAGCCAAGATGGCAGAGTAGAAGGATGTACCTCTAGAAGCTCTCCTCGCACAGCTCATAAAATACCTGTAAAAAATGACTCTAAACAAATTCTAGAGCAGCAGAAGCCACAAAACCACAGAGTAAAAGAGATTTCCAGACCAAGACAGCCTGGAAGGCTGACAGAAAAGTTCTATTACAGGGCACAGAGCAGAGCACAGTGTAGGCTGCATCACAGCAAGGACAGGACTGAAGCAGACTTCAAGGCACCACTGGCAGCAGATGTGGGTCCCAGATTCCTCAACTCATAAATGCCAAAAATAGCTTCAAATGTCAGTGAGAATGCTCTTTCACTTGGGTGAGAAGGGAACGCAGCCAGTCTAGCCCTGGCCCCAGACAGCAGCAACTTCCATTGTTGGAGACCTGGCCTAAAGCCCCTGGGGGAATTGAGCAGCTGAACTCAATCTCAGCCCTGAGTGGTGGCGCTGGGGTGAGGAGGAGTGCTGGCTGGAATAGTGCAGCTGGTGGAGGCTCTGGAGAGGAAATCCTGCTCACAGATCAGAGTTCAGGCCAGGAGAGGAATAAACTCCCCTTCTTTGATTGCATCATCTTGGAACTGAGAACTTACAGGTCCCCAGAGTATACCCTCCCCTTGACAAAGAATTCAAAAATCAAGTAACTGACTGGGAAAATGCCCCAAAAAGGGGAAAAGAATAAGACAATAGAAGATTGCTTTCTTGGTGAACAGATATTTTCTTCCATCCTTTAGGATGAGGGAGAACAATGCATACCATCAGAGGAAGTCAAGGCTTCTGCATCCAAAATTTTCAAAATAAATATGCAATTGTCTTAGGCCGTGGAAGAACTCAAAAGGTTTTGAAAATCAAGTAAGAGAGGTAGAGAAATGAGAGGAAGAGAAATGAGAGCAATGCAAGAAAATCATGAAAAGCAAGTCAACAGCGTGCTAAAGGAGACCCAAAATATGCTGAAGAAATTAACACCTTTAAACTAACTCAAATGGCAAAAGAGGCCCAAAAAGTCAATGAGGAGAAGAATGCTTCAAAGAGTAGAATTAGCCAAATGGAGAAGGAGGTTCAAAGTTCACTGAAGAAAATAGTTCTTTAAAAATTAGAATGTAGCAGATGAAAGCTAATGATTTTGTGAGAAACTAAGAAATTACAAAACAAAACCAAAAGAATGAAAAAAATAGAAGACAATGTGAAACATCTCTTTGGAAAAACAACTGACCTGGAAAATAGATCCAGGAGAGATAATTTAAAAATTATGGGACTACTTGAAAGTCATGATCATAAAAAGAGCCTATACATCATCTTTCATGAAATTATTAAGGAAAATTGCCCTGATATTCTGGAACCAGAGGGTAAAATAAATATTGAAAGAATTCATCAATCACCTCCTGAAAGAGATCCAAAACAAAAAACTCCTAGGAATATTGTAACCAAATTCCAGAGTTCCCAGGTCAAGGAAAAAATATTGCAAGCAGCCAGAAAAAAGCAATTAAAATATTGTGGAAATACAATCAGGATAACACAGGATCTGACAGCTTCTACAATAAGGGATTGAAGGACTTGGAATATGATATTGCAAAAGTCAAAGGAACTAGGACTAAAATCAAGAATCACTTACCTAGCAAAACTGAGTATAATACTTCAAGGGGAAAAATGGTTATTCAATGAAATAGAGGACTTTCAGGCATTCATGATGAAAAGACCAGAGCTGAATAGAAAATTTGATTCTCAAACACAAGAATCAAGAGAAGCATGGAAAGGTAAACAGGAAAGAGAAATCATAAGGGACTTACTAAAGCTGAACTGTTTACATTCCTACATGGAAAGATAATATTTGTAACTCTTGAAACTTTTCTCAGTATTTGGGTAGTTGGAGGGATTATACATATATATTTAGACAGAGGGCATAGGGTGAATTGAATAGGAGGGGATGATATCTAAATAAATAAAATTAAGGGGTGAGAGAGGAATATATTGGGAAGAGAAAGGGAGACATGAAATGGGGCAAATTATCTCCACATAAAAGAGGCAAGAAAGAGCCTTTTCAATGGAGGGGAAGAAAGGGAAGGTGAGAGGGAAAAAGCGAAGCTTATTCTCATCATATTTGGCTTAAAGAGGGAATAACATACACACTCAATTTGGTATGACAATTTATCTTACGCTACAGGAAAGTAGGTGAGAAAGGGATAAGTGGGGTATGGGGGGGAATGATAAAAAGGAGGACAAATGGGAGGAAGGAGTAATTAGAAGTAAACACTTAAGGGGAGAGAAAAGATCAAAAAAGAGAATAGAATAAATGGGGGGCAAGATAGGATGGAGGGAAATACAATTAGTCTCACAACATGACTATTATTATTATTATTAAAGACTATTATAGTCTTTAGCAAAACTACATATATATAGTCTATATTGAATTGCTTGTCTTCTCAGTGGGGATGGGTGGGGAGGGAGGAAGGGAGAGAAGTTAGAACTCAAAGTTTTAGGGACAAATGTTGAGAATTATTTTTTATGTAACTGGGAAATAGGAAATACAGGTAATGGGGCATAGAAATCTATCTTATCCTACAGAAAAATAGAGAAGATGGGGATAAGGGAGGGGTATGATAAAAGGGAGGGTAGATTGGGGGAAGGGGTAATCAGAATGCATGGTGTTTTGGCATGGGGAGAGGGGAGAAATGGGGAGAAAATTTGAAACTCAAAATCTCTTGGAAATTTATGTTGAAAACTAAAAATAAATAAATTGTAAAACAAAAAAGTCTTCATTGGAGAAGTATGAGTGGGATTTCAGGGATATCATTTCATGTATACAGGTTTAAACAACCTGACTGAATATACACCACCTAAACAGGCAACACACACCTTACATTAGTATCAGAGGGTTGTTCTGAGGTGTTATAATTGTGAATTTTTTAGAAAGTGTCCCCTAAAGCAAAAACCTTGCTATCCCTATCCAAAATAACAAGGTTTAGTTATGTATACCTGTGAACATGCCTTCTAAATCAAGACCATGCTGTTGCTTTCTCTCTTCACTTATTTTCACTCTCTTGAATTGCTTCCATACCAGTCTACTGTTAATATTGGTGCTGTCACAGAATCACTGAATCTAAGAGACCTTGAAAAATCAGCTCCTCCCCAACTCCCTCAGGCAGGATCACACTTGAAGCATCTTCATTAGTTGACAGACACTCACTAGAACCATTACTTGACTTCCCAACAGACCAGTGTCTGTCGCTGTTTCTGCCTCCCAGAATTAAATTTAAGTTTAGTGCAGCCTCTCTGGCAATTGGAGGACAGATTTGTCTCTGGGAGATGGAAACTGATGAGAAAACTTTGCTAACCTCTCCTTTACCTTGGGGACAATACTCCAGACTCCTTAAAAACAACCTTTACCAAGGAATATAGAGTGAGATCTATATACAAGGAGCCTTTCTCTATCATTCCTCACTGTGATGGCATCCTTCACAGCACCCCTTCAACAAGGAAACATACACAGGCTGGAGGAAAATGGGAATTCTTCCATGAAATGTCAAATCAGAATTGTTAAGTGGGCAATAGTCAGATGTCCCTTGTCACAGAAAGGTCAAATTTACCAAAGACCTCAGCTGTTGCTACTGCTGCTGCTGCTAGGTGTATGTATCCTAAGGAGCACAGAAGAAATTCTAGCTTCCAAAATTATAACATTCTCCCCTCGGAGGCAAATTAGCATCACATGAGTGAAGGTTTTCCAGAGGAGAAAAAAATACAATTCTGCTTCTTAACTGGTTAAGACCAGGAGAAAAGGAGGATTGGGGAAGGGGAAAGAAAAAGACTCTATTCAGTGTCTATTGAACTGATTTCAAAGGAAATCATGATTATGTGAAATCATTATTGTGACCTTCCTGCATTACTCCCCAAAGGGGAAGTATTCCTCATATTGGGGAATACAGATGTCAGAGTAGAAGAGAGGGTCCTGGGAGTCAAAAAACCTGGGGTCAAGTTCCAGCTTAATGTCTCCCCAGGTTTATAGCCTTGGATAAATCTCTTCCCTGGACTTAGACTCCTCCTCTATAAAATGAGGGGGTGTCCCTGGGGGGACTCTTAACCTAGCATCCATGAACACTTTTTTATACTTTGATAACTGCATTTCAATATGAGTGGCTTCCTTTTTAATCTTATATATTCTGCTGTATACAAATGAGAACATTTCTGAGAACAGGTCCATAGGCTTCACCAGACTGCCAGAGGGGTCCACAAAACAAAAAGGTGAATAGGTTAGATGACATCAAATTTGCAGCTCTGATCCTGTGATCCAATGAACTGCAGAAAAAGGGGAAAAAAATATATATGTATATATATAAATTTGACAGGGTATGTACAGGGTCTCAAGACATTCAGTATATACTACTGTCCCAGGGGGTTTCCCTTCTTTTTATGGTATCCATCAGAACTAAGGACTTTGCATCTACTGGCAGGTTCAAGGACCTTCCAAGGCAGGAAAAGTTATCAAAATGAAACTATAAAACAATGCTATAAGAAGCAACTAACTTCATTAATAAACTACCAGCCCAGTCACTCAAATACTGAAATTGCTGAAGATCACCTTTGTGAAGTCAAAGACCTGGCCACAGAGCAGCTCTAAGATCCTATCTGCTGATTAAGAATTTATGGCTTGATGAAATCCAAATCTCTTGCTTTCCGTGAAGTCCTTGCCTCATAGTGGATGGACCCCTTCCTTTAGCCTTGAATATGCCTACCTTGAACTAGGGAAGCAAGAAAAAGATTATGCCAAGATCCAGCTAAGGCTGATATGGGTACAATTCTCTAAGGCCCTTTGTAGCCCTAAGTCTGTGCTCCTATGATAGGAAGGAAGAGGGGGGAAGGGGAAGAGAGCCCGCCCGACTAGCAGTAGCCCCCTTCCATGCTTGATAACATACTATCCTTTGGTGATAGCCCTTCCTTCTAGTCTCCTTTCAAGGCTGTCTTTTCATTTGGTTTTGAATCATTGAAGAATGCTGGAGCAAGGGATATGCAGTGCTATTTGACCACCCTGGCTTCTCCCACTCTCAATCCACTCTTTTCACATGTTATCATCTGAAACAGGGCACGCATAGTACCTTTCTAACAACCCCATCAGGAGCAAAGGGACCTTCTCAAAGGTAATTCTATTCCTCCAATGTTGCCTGTGAATTAATAATAGGAAGGAAAAGCACAAAGGGTTTGAGATCCCTGTTCAGGCCTAGCTGAGGGCATCATTTCTTGTCAGGGATTATGAACAAGTCATGTTGATTGTCAGCCTCCATAAACAGTTCAAACACTTCCCAAAATCCTAAGTTCTTCCCTTCTATTTGTAAAAATGTGAGGTTTGAGAAATGTCTTTTCTAAATGGAAGGTGAGAAGAGTGTTCCCTCAGTGTTCAATACCTAGAATCAGAAGATCCAAGTTTGAATCAAGGCGTAGGCTATTTAAAGTATTTTGGACAGGTCACCTAACTGGAAGAGGCTTCATTTTCCTCCTCTAAAACAAACCAACAAACTAACAGAAGATGGGAATAGATGATCTTTAAAATTCTGTCCAGCTCTGACATTCCACTGATATACTACTAGGGAGAGAACATCTGGGATTGGGAATTATGTTTTTAATCCAGAGCCACCTGTCAGTTGGTGAGCTATGAGAGAGGTATAATGTGCTTCCTTTCTTGAATTAGAACATGCTAAGAGCAAATTTGCTCTATGCTAAGAGCTCTTAACTATTTTTTTTTACATTTTAATAAAATACGTTTACATTTCAATATGGTTTATTTACAGCATTTTTAAAAATAAAGTCCTTTGTATTTTATTTTACATATTTAAAAATTTTATTATGAAAAGGGTTCTATAGACCCTACAGACAGCCAAAAGGATTCAAAGATATGAAAAAATTAGTACCAGACTAACTTCTGGCAGAAAGTGAGCTCTTTTTTTTCATCAAACTGTCTCATTCATTTTATGTGGATCCCCAGTTTCCTGCACAGAGTAGACATTTCACAAATATTTGATTGATTGATTAATGTCAGTTTCGATAGCAGAAGAAACATGTATTGGACCATCCGTTACGGAGTTAGACCAGATGGGCCATTAGATGGACAAAATCACTCTGCCATCAGGTATTTCCTAAGGATCAGAGGAACTGTAGCTACCAGCTACCTTTGCAGGAAGGAAGTAGCACCTTAGATTAGAATGAGAAGCACTGATTCCCAACTGTAAGGAGTTTGAACAAACCTTAGACATTTGGGGTGTTTGATGCCCTTTTGCAAAAAGTGTCTTGGGAGTAGAATGGAAAGCCAAATTTGGGAACTGATGCTGAGCTCCTCTGCAGCCAGTCACTAGGGGAATCCAAACAAGACAAAGCCATAATGAGGTCAAGGCAACTAGAGCTTTGACCCCAGGATATCAAAATTCAGATGACTCTGATAGTGCCATGTTCTCCTTTACCAGACAGAAACTAGGCTTAGGACATACTTAGCATGAACATTTGATTAAGATAGGAATGGTATGAGGCTGATATGGGTACAATCCTCTAAGGCCTTTTCTAGCTCTAAATCTATGCTCTTATGATAGGAAGGAAAGGGGGAGCTGGGGAAGAGAGCCTACTAGACTAGCAATAGCAGTGTTCTACTTCCCACTCCCCAGTAAGTTCTTTTTTTCTGGAAACTGGCCTTGCTCTAGTCTCTCCCCTTTCAGTGGCCATTTTAGTTTCTTCCTCTTTCAAAGTCATCACACACGCACACACACACACACACACACACACACACACACACACACACACACCTTTCCCCACAAAGACTGCTGCCCCAAAAGTCCAAGTCTCTTCTCAAGGACTCATCTCACTCCCACCACCCAAGTCACTTGACCTGGGCATCAAAATTACGATCATAGAACTGAAGAGGTATTAGAAGTCCCCAAGTCCATGGAACTGATTGAAGAAACTGAGGCCTTAAGGAGGATATAAGCAAGTGGCCCAAGGTCAGAGTTAGTGCCAGAGGCAGGATTTCAGCACAAGTTTTCCGACCCCAGAATTAGTGCTGTTTCTACCACAAACTCAGGCTTTGTTCAGGGATAACCAGCTTTCCAGCAAGGTAATTATGCTAATAAAGTTAGGGCATCAAATTTCATCTTCATAAATAGGTCCAAAGGTCATTTCTCCCCTAACATCTAGAGTCAGAAGGACAGACAGTCAAAGCCTAGTAACATACAACTCACCTATTAGGCAACTCTTGGGCATTTCTACCACCACCACCACCTGTCAGAGTAGAATTTGTGATGAGGAAAAGGAAATTCACCCACCATTACTGTCCATCCAGACAGAAATTAATTTGCAGAAAAAGAGGACCAGGTGAAGAAATTCTAACCTTCAAGTTCTAAAGACCTAGGTCATATCCTGGCTCTACCATTTACTGGCTATGTCCTTTTGGGAAAGTCATTACCTCTCTTTGGGTCTCAGGGTCTCTATCTGTAAAATGAGACAGTTAGACTAGATGGTCCCTAAGGTTCCTTCTGGCCTTGATGTTCTAAACTCATCAGCAAAGTCAGGGGAGGCAAGGGAACAAGCATTTATATAGTGCCTACTATTGTTGTCAGGCCCTACACTAAGTGCTTTACAAAGACTATCTCATTTGATACTCACAACAGCCCTGCAATGTAAGTGCTGTTATTATTTCGGTTTTACAGATGAAGGTTAAGTGATTTGCCCAAGGTCACCCAAATCGTAAGTGTCTGAACCCATATTTGAATTCAGGTCTTCCTGACTCCAGGCCCAGTATACCAGCTAGCTGTCAAAAAAGTAGCCCAGAGATCAACACTGTGACAAACTTGAAGTGAGTTATGCTATTCCAACACTGTGGCTATTAAAAGAAGATACAAGTCTTGCTTAATATTGAGGGGAAAAAAATCTCAGAATTGGATGCCAGTAGGGAGGGTGGCTTTAGCATACCATAGCACAAAGACAGCTAAGACTAAAATCAAGAGAACTGGATTTGGATCCTGACTATGTGATCATAGACAAGACATTTAACACTTCTGAGCCTTGGTTTCCTGGGATATAATAATATTATACCATTTTTCCAAGCTCATAAGGCTGAAAGAAGAAAAGAGCCTTGTAAACCTTAAAGCGCTATACAAATCAGACCTGTTTTTATTTTGGGGAGAGGCAACACGACATAATCAATAGAAAGTCAGGAAAACCTGGGTTCAGGTTTTCTGTCAAACTCGGACACATCCTGGCCACATGATCCTATGATGCAAGTCACTTCTTTGCACCCGAGGCAACTCTTTGAGACTTTGAAGTTGTAAAGCATGTCCAGATCTGCCTTAGTAGCTGAAACATGGGGAGTTCTCAATACCAATCAAATCACAGTGCAAAGTCCTATAAAGGTCAGTCCAAAAAAAAATTGTGATACAAGTTTCTTACAAGATGACAAACTACTGAGATGAAAATGTAACTCTTTCCATTTGCCTGTGTCTATCCAGATGTTAGGTGTCTCAATACATATAGCAAATCATTTGCACTGGGAAATGAGGTTCTCATCTTCTGGGCAAAACAGATGACATCAGAGGGGAAAGAAATGCTCAAAGATGTCTTCAGAAGTGTATGTGTGTGTGTGTGTGTGTGTGTGTGTGTGTGTGTGTGTGCACCTGTGTGTATGCTTGTGTATATGTATCTGTATGTGTGTATGTGTACGTGTGAATGGGGAGTGGGCAATAAACCTGGAAGGGAGGAAACCCATCCTTGCCCAGATTGCGATGCCACAAATGATATTGCCGCAGGCTCCTCCTTAGGTCATGACTATTCTGAGCACTCTTTGTTCAGGTTGTTTTCCTGATCCTGCACCATGAGGGATTTCCTGGCTTTGGAATCACTGTTGTTACCGTATGTTCATACCTAGACACTGGATCTGGTGACTTCGTTATTGGTAAATTCCAGGCTTTGATCTTTAGACTGTAAGGCTGCTTACTCTGTTGATTCTCAGTATCTGACTTGGGCTATGGCTCTAAAACAAAGAAAATTAGCTGAGTTCAGACTGACCTGTCATAGTTTTTCTACACTCCTTGAATCTCTCATACTCTAAAATCTATTAGTCACCAACTAACCTCTGAAACCCATTGCCTCCCACCCCAAACCATCTTAGGGGCTATAATCTAGGGTCTGCCCTCAACAATAAGAGCTCACATTTATAAAGTACAGTTTACAAAATGTGTTTAGAGGCAAGGAAGGCATTGTGGTCTGGTGTAGTGTGAAGTGGCATAGTGTGGCAAGGCTGGCATGGTGTGGCACAGTGTGGCATATGAAATGTTAATGTAAGGGTAATGGGGGAGGAGGAGGAGGAAGAGTTAAAGATCTTTCCCGCCCATTAATAAGCCTCAACATCTTTTGTTATTTTCTATTGAGGCACTGGGTCAGAGGGTCATGCCCTCCAGCTCTGAAAAGCATATAATACTATGAGGTGAGGTTTTACTTTGGGGCTTACTCATTGGAAGTGTTTGGCCAAATGAGATTCTGAGTAACCACTAAAGAGCCCCCCAGCTTTGAAAACTCAGATGTTGGTGCTTATCTCTCTGGTAACTACATACGTATATAATGGTCAGAGAGTTGGATCTGTGATGTGGTCAGACTGTGGTCAGACAATTGGAAGCCCTGTGTGTTGGTCTTTATTGCTCTGTTTATATTTTCTCTGAAGTTCCGGGTGCTGACTTCTTCCCCTGAACTAAGTGAATGATAAACCTTCATGTGTATGTCAGGGTCTTTGCTGATACCATACAGCATGGTGTGGTAGTGTGACATGGTGTGGCATAGAGTGGTGTGGTGTGGTGTGGTGTGGCGTGGTGTGGCGTGGCGTGGCGTGGTGTCATGTGGTGTGGTGTGGTGTGGTGTGGTGTGGCATGGTGTGGTGTGGTGTCGTGTGGTGTGGCGTGGTGTGGTGTGGTGTGGTATCATGTGGTGTGGTGTGGTGTCATGTGGTGTGGCGTGGTGTGGCGTGGCATGGTATCATGTGGTGTGGTGTGGTGTGGTGTGGTGTGGTGTGGTGTGGTGTGGTGTGGTGTGGTGTGGTGTGGTGTGGTGTGGTGGACAAAGGATTGGATTTGGAATCAGAGGCCCTCGATTCAAATTTTTTCTTAGCCGTTGATTATCTTTATGATCTTGAGGAAATCATTTACTTTCTTGACCTCTAGCTCTTCTTCTAAAAAATGAGAGGACTGGACTTAATGATCTCTAAGGTCCATTCCAGCTCAAAACTGGGAATCCTGGAATCTCATTTGTGGCTCCCAACAACACCATGAAGTGGATAGTTCTAGATGAAGTGCTGAGAAATTCACTGAGTTGATCAAGATTGCACAACTAATAAGTGACAATCAAGACATGAACACTGGACTCAAGTTCCCAGCTGTTTCATCTATTCAAGGTTTTGTTGTTTTTGGTCAGTTGTTTCAGTCATATCCAACTCTCTGTAACCTCAGCTGGGGTTTTCTTGGCCCTCCAGTTCCCTTCCTTTAATGTCAATATTTTACTGGAGTGGTTTGCCATTTCCTTCTCCAGCTCATTTTACAGATAAGGAAACTGAGGCAAGCAGGATTAAGTGACTTGCCAGGGTCACACAACTAATAAGTGCCTGAGGTCAGATTTAACTCAGGAAGAAGAGTCTCCCTGACTTAAGGCTTAGCATTCTATCCACCATCCCACCTAGCTGCCCCCATTCTAGCCTACCTACCTTATTTGTCCCTTTGTTTCTTTAGCCATTTGTTCATAACTTTTATAAAGGAATACACTTATTTCAAACGGATAATAAAACTAAAAGTTATTTAATTTAAAAAGTTTTAGAGTACAGTAAAAAACAAATGCGCAAGCATTTTCTCTAATATCTTTGGGGGGGGGGGGGAGTTAAGAAAGAGGAGAGGAAAGTAGCTTGAACTTGTCTCAGATGCTACCTAGCATTGGTCCCACCAAATTCATATCCAGATGCAATGTCTGTCAGATGAGTCAGCTTCCATCCATCTGGGTCCATTATTTTCTCTTAAGGGTGTTGATGCTGAGCTTGACACAAAACCTCACCTGGAACAGCAAGGCAATGAAGCTCCCTCTGGACTTTGGATGCTGAGGTATCCTTCTGAATCTTCTGAAACTCACAAGGTCACAGAGGATCCATTCCCTTCACTTAGAGTAGAAAAGAGCAACCATAGAAGGCAAGGACTGAGGTCCATTTCTGGGGCTACATGGCCTCAGATAGGAGAAGACAGACTCAAAGGCTTCTCCCCTTACAACATGGTCTGCTGGATGCCATGGATGAAGGAGCTCACACCCCCAGGCACAGAGCAGCCAAAGGAATTGAGACTTTGATTTAAAATACACACACACACACACACACACACACACACACACACACACACACTCTGGAGCAAGAATCCTGTGTAAAACTTCTGCTTCTCATGCTTATTAGGACAGAGCAGTTAACTTTTCTGGGCCTCAGTTTCCTTACCTATAAAGTGAGAGAGTTGGGCCACATGACATCTAAGGTCTCCTCTAGCCCTCCATCTATGACCTGATCATCAAGTTATTGAAATCAAACTTGCTTTTTAAAAATGAAATGAAATACTTATCCATTGTATGCTAGACTTCCCGCTGCTCCCATCCTCCATAACTCTTTCACCGTGTTTTAGAAGGGACAAAAGAACCAAAGTAAAATATTGACATTAAAGGAAGGGAAACTTCATTCCAACCATTTACAGAAAACGCCAAGCCTGAAATGGTGCTCCCATTTCAAACTCTGGTGGCTTATCTAGCTGGAAAGGTTTAATTCACTGTAGGCCGAATCTTGGATTATCAACTGAGGGAAAGCAATTTTTAAAATCTGTGACCTTTTCAGTTTGAGGGTCATTTTAGGTTGGAGATTTGGCGTCTGTTATGTCGCCTCTAATTTTCAGTAGACCAGCTTTAGAAAGCTGACTGCGCAGATCATCAGCATTCAATTGCTGGCGGACACTTATAAGCTGCAGTTCCCCAGCCCAATTCACTCCATTTTTTTTTCTACCTCCAATAGGCAGTTTGATTTCCAACTTTCCAACACATGTGCAGCTTTGTTTTATAGACTACAATACAGTGTGCTGAATATATGAGGATATATCTGATTGTAAGATCATAATTAATATGCAAGAGGAAACCTGAATTCATTTAAAATGTTCATTGCTCTTTAGCTCTTTAGCAACTTCCCAGTAAATTCAGCACGATGTCTATAGATGTCTATTAAATAGATGCTCAGTTTCTTTGATATTACATCTTAAGATGAGAAGCTTTAGTTGACAGCTTCTATTGGGAAAGATAACTAATATACTGGATGAATAACCAGCATCCATAAAGATCTTGATCATCACTAGGATGGAGCTATAAAATGAAATAAGATCGAGATAGATATAAAGTCCTAACCTTGGGACCAGATCAACTGCATAAGAACAGAGGAGATATAGCTAGGCAATAAAAAAACAAGTTTTTAGTGGTGCTCAGTAAGATTCAACTGTATGTCATTGCAGCTAAAATTGCAAACAGAATCCTGTCTGAACTGATAGACTTAAAGTATCTAGACCTTCCCCAAAATCCTATTCCAATGCCTCATCATGACATTGTGGTGACCCTATGTTCTAAAAAATCATGCCAAGAGAGTTTAAGTATTGGCAGGATCTACTAAGCTAGAAAAGCTTCAAATATAGTCCTGGCAGCTGACTGTGTCTGCTACCAAGAACTAGCCTGAGCCCAGAGAGAATCAATAGAGATAGACTGACCTCTAGGTGATGAATTATTTGTCTATGGCAACCTATAAAACCAAGAGAAACACACAGTGACCTCAGTCTTGGTCCATTTCTGCAGTAGCAATCCTAATGATGGAAAAGAGGACAAAGAAAGCTAAGAATCACACAATTTTTAGATTGTTAATAAAATTGTGCTTTTCAAGATTTCTATCAAGTGACAAGTTCACATACTGCTACAACTGGACCATACCAGTATTGAAAGTTTCAGTATGAATGAAACCAGAAAAAATAAATAAATTCAAACTAAAGGGAAGGATGATTCACTCACAGGTTCTCCTTGGAGTGGTAGCTAAAAAATCTCAGAGAAATTAACTTCATTAGGCAAAGACAAAGAAAAAAAAACTCATGAGACACTTGGTCATCTCATCTTGCTCTACAAATAATGATAATTGTAGCTTATGCACCAACATTTGTTGCAGAGAAAAAAGAGGGAGAAAGGTCCTACAAAGATCTTGACAAAACATTCCAAAACAAGTCAACATAAAGTACACTTAAATATATATGGGGAAGACAGCAAAATTATGTTCAAAGGTATGGTTTAAGATTAAGAAGTGAAAGCAAAAGGTTTATAGCATTCTTATAAACCTCATACCTACATATCATGAATACCTTTTTCAAGAAAAAACTGGAAGATTCTTGGCATGGAAAACAAGGAAAGGAAGGAAGGAAGGAAGGAAGGAAGGAAGGAAGGAAGGAAGGAAGGAAGGGACTTAATTTTAGACAGAAAATTACTCACTCTGTATAGATGTCATAGTCATTTTAAATCAACTATGTGTGTGCAGTAAGAGTAAACAGATTAATTAAAATAAAGGTTAAAAAAACCAAATTAGAATAGAAAAAAGGACAAGTCGCCACATATAGCTTCAATATCTACAACCTAATTTATTCAAACATGCTATTGATGCCAAAAATAGAAATTAGCAAAGGAAAAATTATAGACCATCACCATTTTCTTGTATAAAGCAGTTGACACAAGACCAGAAAACTCCCCTTCAGCCAGTAAACACTTAGTATCTCCTTGCCACCCAGAGAGGGAAGCTCTAGTTTATAATATAACCTAATTTCCAAAACATCACAAAGTAGAATGGTGGAAGACTAACACCTTAAATTAATTCATAAAACAATGAAGAATGGTAGAGGGGATTCTTTGTTGTGAATAATAACAATAACTGACATTTACATAGAACGTTAAGGTTTCCAGAACCTTTAGCATACATTATCTTGTTGGAGCCTTACCACATTCCTGTGAGGTAGATTCTAGCGAAATTTGAAGGGGTTAAGGGATCTGTCCATGGTCACACAACTGGCAAAAGTCAGAAGCAAGATTTGAACTTAGTTCTTTCTCCCTCTAGGTACAATAATATATCTAAACTCCTTCTCTCACTGAGCCAAATCATCCCAAGAATATTTATGGATGAAACTGGAATTAAGACAACAAGCAGATGGAGAAAGGAATAGATCCGTCAGCATTTTTAAAACAAACTCTTTTCATTGTTGATGACAGCAGAACCACCACATTTATACTTCAGTCTTCTTAATGTGATGTATAAGGAAATGAAAATGACACCAAAGAACACAGAGAGGAAAGCAGCTGGACCAGACCAAGTAGAATATAGTTCTTGAGGGGAGGGAGTCCTTGGTTTTTGTTTCGTTTGTTTGTTTTGTAGTTACCATTGTGTCTTCAGTGGCTAACACAGTGTCTGGCACTGAATAGGTATTTCATAAATATTAATTGAACTGAACTACATAAGAAGAAAGTCTT